>NW_006920419.1:1073579-1074029 GCF_000344685.1 Gloeophyllum trabeum ATCC 11539 | reverse complement strand
GATTTACGGCCACGTGATGCGTGGATTTACGGGCACGTCACGCCCTCCGTACAATCACATCAAGCCGCCGCCGCTTCGCGCGGCGTTCCCGAGCGCTTCTCCCCATCAAACCCCGAGAGCTTTGGCGCCCTTGTCGGGATATTCATTTCGGGACCCCAGGACGCGTGGCGAATAATTAGAACGCGTCTGACGCGTTGAGGACCCATGTGCTCCTCGTCAAATAGCATTATTTCTCATATATAGAGCCTCTGTATCTAGTAAGAATGATTATGTACAGTATACTGCTTGTATTCACCATGAATCTGACACCCCTCGGGACCTTGCAATGCGGTGGGACTACAATCTTCGCGCTGTACCCGCTACCTTGGGCCATCAGCCACCGTTGACCCCGGGTCACGGCAGGGTCGATTTACGTGGATTTACAGTACCTCATGTAAACTAAGCCAAATA
>NW_006920419.1:1006722-1073287 GCF_000344685.1 Gloeophyllum trabeum ATCC 11539 | reverse complement strand
TCCCACGCCTCGCGCGACGCGTCGACGCGTCGCCTGTCCCGCTCGTTCCCCGGCGGCTGCACCTCCCCGGGGGTGTTTTTGCTCTCCTGCAGTAGATAGAAGTTGATGTATATTACCAAAATGCGTGTTACTACGGATAATGTACTCAAAAAATCGTTCTATGTCGTCAGTTTAGCCCCCAAGAGCCGGGGAGGCATCCTGCAAGCGGAAAAGCACTCATTTTACCGCATAAGTGCTCGAAAGCGCGGCATAAGCAGCATAAGCGTTTATTTCGGTGGATTTACGCCGATTTACAGGATTTACGGCCACGTGATGCGTGGATTTACGGGCACGTCACGCCCTCCGTACAATCACATCAAGCCGCCGCCGCTTCGCGCGGCGTTCCCGAGCGCTTCTCCCCATCAAACCCCGAGAGCTTTGGCGCCCTTGTCGGGATATTCATTTCGGGACCCCAGGACGCGTGGCGAATAATTAGAACGCGTCTGACGCGTTGAGGACCCATGTGCTCCTCGTCAAATAGCATTATTTCTCATATATAGAGCCTCTGTATCTAGTAAGAATGATTATGTACAGTATACTGCTTGTATTCACCATGAATCTGACACCCCTCGGGACCTTGCAATGCGGTGGGACTACAATCTTCGCGCTGTACCCGCTACCTTGGGCCATCAGCCACCGTTGACCCCGGGTCACGGCAGGGTCGATTTACGTGGATTTACAGTACCTCATGTAAACTAAGCCAAATAACTATACTTATTCCTCCATAATCGACATGTTGACAATTTGTAACCAAGTACGGTCTATGCATAGAATCCCCCAGTACGGTTGGCGGTTGCAAAAGCTCTGAGTTGTTCACTAGCTTCCTGAGGAAAGAGTAGGTACTGGGCGTCCCCTCGAAGTTTAGAGTTCCTCCGGGCTTAGCCACGTCACCGCTCCTTTGCTACGTTGGCCAACGGAGTCACTCCGGCCAAACTGCGGTCACTGACCCCTCTGAGTCTGCTCTCATTCGTCCTGAGTGATCGTGGGCTGGCAAGTCACCCAACCCCGGTATTCCATTGCCACAAGGGCGCGACCAGCTCGACAACGGTTGAAAATGAATGGAGAAACAATCCAAATTTATGGAGAGGACTGCCATTGCGTAAGATAAAACTCAGACACAAAGCTCTAACATTTAACGGTTCCTATGATCCAGGATGATATGCGATTTCTTCCATCCTAATGTGGGGGGTGTGGAGAGTCACATCTATATGCTTAGCGCGAACCTAATTACTAGAGGCCATAAGGTTACCAGACTGGGTATTGCCGTACCTTGCCCAATACTCACCTCTGTGTCCAGGTCATTGTGATAACCCATAGCCACCCTCCAGACCGGGTCGGTATCCGCTGGCTATCACCTGGCCTAAAAGTATATTACATCCCATTCCCCACCATAGCCTCATCGGCGACGCTCCCCAACTTCTTCACCTTTCTACCTTATTTCCGGACCATTATTCTCAGGGAACATATTACTTTGATTCACGCACACGCCAGTCTATCATCACTCGCCCACGAAGGGATCCTACATAGCCATCTGCTTGGCGTCCGAACAGTCTTCACTGATCACAGTCTCTTCGGCTTCGACGATGCTGCCAGTATCCTGACTAACAAACTCGTGGAAGCAGCACTGCGTAATGTCGATGCTGTTATATGTGTTTCCCATACCGGGTATCATCCTTCCTTCAGGTTCCTCCACTTATGTACTGAGAAGGGGTTTGGTGCGCAGGAGAGAGAATACTGTCCTCCGGGCTCAACTATTTGAGAGACATCCAGTCGTTGCGTCTGATGAACCGCTTAGACCTAGCCAGTACGTGAACAACAACGTATACGTGATCCCGAACGCTCTAGTCGCAGAACGCTTTAAGCCGGATCCCAACTTCAAGCAGACCGACACCAGTAAGTGTATGGAATACGCGCATCAGACTCGGCTCTGAGCCCAGTTCACCGTAGTCACTGTGGTCGTTGTATCGCGTCTGGCGTACCGTAAAGGTATCGATCTGCTCGTTGCCACGGCCCCACGGATTTGCGCGGCTTTCCCCAATGTACGGTTCTTGGTAGGCGCGTACCTGGACCCGTTTGTTGTAATGAGCGAGATTGACTAATGCACTTCCAGGCGGAGATGGCCCGAAGATGGTCGAACTCCTCCAGATGCGAGAAAAACATCTCCTCCAAGACCGGATCGAGCTCCTTGGGCCAGTGAAACCAAATGACGTTCGAAGTGTGAGTTGCATAATTGAATGCCGGCTTTGAGCAACTATAACACTTGGGATTCTAGGTGCTCGTTCAGGGATCTATATTCCTTAATACTTCCCTCACGGAGGCCTTCGGGATAGCTATGGTCGAGGCAGCGTGTGCAGGACTGTACGTGGTCTCCACTCGCGTCGGTGGTGTACCCGAGATTCTACCCGAGGATATGATCTCTTTCGCCAATCCTGAAGAAGATGGTACATATTGAAGATCACTTCTGTGAGGCACAAACGCTAACGTGGGAAAGGCAGATGTCTTCCGTGCCATGTCCGAAGCCATTCGAATAGTCTCCGAGGGGAAGCACGACCCTTCGCAAGCACATGAGCGCGTCAAGAGCTTCTACGATTGGGGCGGAGTATGTGAACGGACTATGCGAGTGTACGATGCCGTCCTTAAGTCTCAGCCGCGGGACTTCTGGACCAGGATGCAGCGGTAAGAATATTGGTCTACTACATTATGTCCCCAAATTGATGTTCGCTCATAGTACGCTGGATCTTGGAAGATTTGCTGGTCCGATATTTTTAACCATCCTAGTCGTCGACTGTCTTTTCTTCCTGTTCTTGGAGTGGCTCATGCCGAGGGAGGACGTGGACTTCGTGCGTATTGACTGGGACCAGGAGCGGTTTATCGAAGTGAGCTCACCGGTCATTATTCGGCTATCCTCTCACATATCACTGTGTCCTTAGGTCGCCCACGAAACTCAGGAAGCTCGACGAGGCAGACGGAGGCTTGGTTAGTGAGCGAACAGGATGTCAACGCGGGGCGATCGGGGCCGAGAAATAAATACCCTGTCGGTTTAAAGGATACCCGAACATAGTAGCACGTGTACCTAGAGCGATAGTCCTCGTTTCCACCACTTGATATACTGCTTCGTTTCCTGCAAGTTGCCTGTAGGGCGATGTGGCAAATGTGGTCACGATTTGCAGTCACAGTCACTCATCGGACGCGTCGCGTCAAAGCCCGGTTGTGGCTGCAAAGGCAGACTTACCGCTCATCTCTCTTTCCACAATGATTCAGTCGGGACTGATAGAAAGCGCACATAATGACTTGGTGACAGACGCGTCATACGACTTCTATGGACTGCGATTGGCGACGTGCAGCCTCGACCAAAGGTCTACTCCCTTCGAACGACCTTAGCGTGTCCCTTACACATTATGCTCGCGTAGGATCAAGATATGGAGACTGGACGAGACCACTGGAACCTGGGATGCTGATGATGACTGGAAGGTGGTTACCGTCCGTGCTCATACTTGTCTCTGCCCTGAAAGTGTTGGTACCCAGGCACACGATGCTGCGGTGTCGAAGGTCCACTGGGCTCATCCAGAATTCGGCTCGATAGTAGCCTCTTCTTCCTTCGACCGCACCGTCAAAGTATGGGAGGAGACATCTGTTGAGGCCGACCCGCAGCCTAATGGAAGTGGGCCTTCGTCGGCGACTTCACGTTGGGTTGAGCGGGCGACGCTGGTAGACGCAAAAGGAACAGTACGAGCTGTTGAGTTTGCGCCGCGCCATTTCGGTCTAAAGCTCGTCCGTCAATAATCTCCAGACTTTTCGTGGTGTATTGACGTCCTCGTAGGCCTCCATAGCATCTGACAATTACCTCCGAATCTACGAATGCCTCGAACAACCCTCGCTCACGACCTGGCAGCTCTCCGAAGAAATCGATGTTCATGCTATCCCCTCATCAACGCCCCCTCCCACGTCCTTGTCACACACATTGGCCCAGTCTACCCCCACACAAACGCACTCGTCCCTCGAGGGTCCCAACGCGAGCCTCGTAGCCACTGCTCTGCAGCAATCTCAGCCCCCCTCGCGCCCGGGCATGGGCAACCGCGAAGCCGACGGCGGTTGGTGTATATCCTGGTGTAAAGACAAGTACTGGGGCGAGCTGATCGCTGCGGGTGCGGGTGTGAGTGGCGTGGTGAAGGTACGCTTCCGCTGCTACCCAGGTCGGGGGACATAATCTCATATACACTAGATTATTCAAATATCGCCGACACGGCGTCCGGTAGCTCTCCTTGCACTGGACCCATACGCATCAGAACGGTCGGGCGCGTCGTCGGAGGCGGAAGGTCCAACGGCCTACGCCGTGACCTCTGTTTCGTGGGCGCCCTCGTGCGGTCGCTCGTATCACTTGATCGCGACCGGCAGTCGTGACGGTCGGGTGCGAATATGGAAGGTGAAGCCCCCTGCGCAGACGATAGATATCAGCATGGGTACGGATGATGATGAGGAGAGGTGGAGTGCTCATATCGTTGCAGATTTTGACGACCATAAGTGAGTGCTTTCTCGGGATTAGCATATGAAGTCAAGTAACCTTGCTGCGAAGGCTCGCCGTCGGGAGGGTGGAGTGGAATATTACCGGGTACGTAAAAGATATGGATTCGATATGTGAAACCGACTGAACTGGGTCTACAGAACCGTCCTGTCGTCAGCTGGAAATGACGGACGCGTTCGACTATGGAAAGCTACTGTGGGCAACGTATGGAGGGCCGCTGGACATCTCAGCGTGGAGCAAGCTGAAGAGTCTCGTGCAGATGTTGAGATGGACAACGCCGTAGCAGACTAGCGTCACATAGCCTGTACCCACTTCCAGTCGACCCCGTGTCCTCATGTTGTATCTGAGCGGTACTGCGCGCGAGACTCTCGTCCACATCCATTGATCGAGCATCAAGACACCGGATACAATAACGAGGAAAGGAGTCAGGGCAACTATGGTCAATTTTACTAAAATAGGAAGGAAAACAGTGCAACGAGGACAGCCAGGATATAGATACAGAGGTTGCGGGGTTTATAGTACATCTAGAGCGGGAGCAGCGATAGCATTAGTCCATGGCGCAGGATAACCTGGTACAGAATAAACAGAGCGATCATGAAGATAGGATTGCGCATTAGGGTTCAATGAATATTGATAGCTTCTGGGTCGAATGGCTCTGCTGGGGTACCACCTGGTACTTGAAGAATGAGGATGCCATCCTTCAGCTGTGCCCGTATAGAGCTGGCCTGTGGTGCACCATTCCGCCGTGAGTAAGAAAGAGAGAAACGGCGGTGACGTACCTGAGCATCGTGTGGAACCACGAGTGTCCTTTTGAATTCACCGTGCTTTCGTTCGCGGGTGGTGAAAAATCCGTCTGTTGCTGCGTCGTCGGGCAAAACTGACTTAGATATACCTCTGACTGTGACTTGCTTCACTCTGCTGTACGGGCACCTTGCCAGCGTTATTGTCAGGTCAGACTTTTGTATGCCGGGTATCTCGAACATGGCGGTCATCGTGTTGTTCTCTGCGTTGAAGTGTACGTCGGTTCGAATGTTCCACCGTTTCCCTGTAGCACCATCCAAAAGCTGTTGCTGAGGTTGGGCATCTTCTCCGACAGATGGCGCTGTTGTGGCAAGAGGCGAACTGCATATCAGAGATGGAGATTGCGATGTCCCTCAGGGGACATCCTACGGGTCGAGAATATCACAAGAGCGTACCTCGCTGCTCGATAACCAGAAGTAATACCAGACGAGGCTGTATTCGGGCGGCGACCCTGCGCGGGGCACGACACAGTAGTAGTAGACCCGGGCGTAAGCCCCACAGCAAGACTCCTCAGATCGTCAGTTAAACGACGAGCTTGAGCTCTGCTACCACTGCCAGACGCTGTCTCCGTCGCGCCGCCTTGAGCGTGCGACGGCCGTCTATAAGGGTGGGACACCTGCGTGGCATGTCTGCCGCGCGGCGACGTCCTCACAGGCAGGGTTGTTCTAGGACGCGTCGTGTCTAAGCCAAGACGCATCCTGGCGTCCTCTGACGCGACACCAGCGGTATCACCGCCAGGCGCAGAATATGTTGGTCTACCAGCATGGCTGGTCTCAGCACTATACCCGCCGTATCGCGACTGACTAGGTGCAACAGGAACAGTCTCTTCGAGTTGTACCGTCTGCGGCGGTTGGTAGGCCGGAGGCTGCTGCGGGTCGAGTGTTTGGTCTTGCTCGCTCCAAGGGCTTGCGTACGTCGTCGGCGTTGTTGGCGCTGTCGAATAATGTCCATGGTCACCGTACGTGTAGTTGTATGCCATTGGAAGGAAGGGGGGCGACATGCTCCCACCGTCGCCACGTATATAGCGGGCGTCGGTGGTGACTCGACCTGCCGGATCCGAAGAAGCAGGGCGGCGAGGTACTTAGTCCGCCATTGTTAGGCCATTTGTGGCATGGAGGGCGTGAGAATGCCGCCTTATGATCCACGTTCGCGCGGCTTCTCCCGGCATCGTGTTTTGTGTTTGTGGCTTCAAGCTTCAAGCTTCAAGTTCGGGGATACCGTCCATACGCATGCACTGCGGCCTGCATGGTATGTACACTGTTATGCATATTTCTCCGGTGAATTCACACGTCGTCGAACAGTTCACCTGGCATCGATCCACATCTTGTAGATTGCAATTGGAACTGCCCGACGGGTTGGCTACTTGATACTGCCTTACTGACCGATATAACTTATCCCACGGTGGGATCAGTACGAATAATAGGTCAGCCTATCTATAGGTTGACGAGTGCACCAGAACTATGGGCAGGCACTGGTGCCTATGAGGACCCTCGAAGTTGACTGCCAGTGATCTGAATCCTGAGCGTTGAAATCAACCAGCGCTCGATATGTGAAGGGAGAAGGCAGAGTACCTTTGTCCGGAACCAGGTAAGTACTGTGCTCGCATCTTTTGGCTAAGACTGACCATTGCAAATACGGCCAGTGGAACTCGATTGTTCAGACTTCATCGACGTACTTTCAGGAAGGGAAATACAAATCCGGGTCATCCTCAACCTAGAAGTATGACCTTCTTCTCCCGCGGTATTCGATGGTTTGCACCTTGATTTTGTATATTGCAGCCACTTTTCTCAGGAGTCCGGCGATCTCAAGTTCGTAGTCACTCCCCAGCATCTCGCGGCGGCATGTTATTTGCGGTCCGAAGAATGCATCAGATTCTCTGCCATGGATGCTGTCCTCCTGGACGAGGATGGAAGCCACGCTCCCTGTGCTATGATGATATAGTTGGGCCGGCGGCTGTCAGCTTCTCCCAATCTTGCCTGCCGCGTCTATGTGAGGGTTCCAAGATATCCCATCACCCGACGCACACGGCCTGTCTGACACACCCAAGTATAGCAAGCAAACACAATAATCATTAACCGACGCATATTAGAATGGCACAGATCCACAGAATGCCTCTATGCAGCAGAGCAGCTGTGGCTAAGTAACAAACATCATAGTAGTACTGTATGTATACAACAGGTATATACCACGCCAAATCAAGGACATAAATGACAGGGGTAAAGCAAGTGCGTCGCGAGAGGAGTCCGCCGTCATGACGAGCACAAGCAAGACGAGTTTCCGCTGATGGTCCCCGCACCAAAGCACCAAATGGTAAGGTGTCGCCCCAATAACCATTAATCCGTACGTAGAAGGTCATAAAAAGTCATCTTCCGCTTGCAGAACCAGAAAGGTAAGCTCGCCGCTCCGATTGGGAGAACCGCAAGAATCAAAGCAGCTTAGACTGCTTCAGGTGCTGCCGAATTACCATATCTCGAACTGCAGGAAAGGCCCTCAGTCAAATGCGGGAGCAGAAGCAACGGAGTACCCTTACCACTCGCAAGTATACCAGCGGTCGTAGTCGTATCCTGAGTCAAAGCGGGTTCAGTGATCAAAGCCACAGCAGCCACATGCCAAATCCTTACCGTCACGGAAGTACAAAAACCGTAGAATTTCCGAGGGTTCGGCGAATACTCCCTCTGTATAGCATTGAATTTACTGCGGAAATCTGTCGTGATCACGTAAAGTCATTAGCATCAGGCAGGTCAAGAGGTACGGGCGCGCCGGATCACGACTCCGCGGAGCACGCATGATCGTGATCAAGCAGCCCCGACTACATGGAGATGTACTCGCCCACTCACATTTGCTCGCCGTCTCCAGATCATTAGGTCGATCACCGAAGCTCCGGACGTACTTGGCCAATCTGCAGAATGAAAAATGAAAAATGCCACATCAGATCGGGCGAACGACCGGCGAATTGATGATTATCCATCGCAGAGAAGGGTGTACATACCTGACTCCGCTCTTCAGTTTCTGATCGAGGATGTCGCACTTGTTCAGGAAGAGCACGAGCTCGACGTTCGCGAGCAGCTTATTCGAGCAAATGGCTTTCCATAGCAGAACGGAGTCCTCCTGTACGATAAGAGTCAGTATACCTGCAACAGAACATGGTATCAGAAGAGTACGAACCAGCCGATTCACGCTCCGATCTTCTGTCAACACCTGGTCGAACCCAGATATCGGGGCAAGGAAAATGATAGCATCGACTGTCGAACAACACAGGAGGAGTCAGCAAAAAGACAGGAAGAAGACCACTAGATACTGACCATCGTCGAAAAATGGCATCCAAGTCGCTACGACATTTCTTAGTATTCATACATAGCGAAGCTACTCTAAGGCACTTACGTCGCTACGAAAATGAGACGATAGATCAGCCATCGGAGGAATGCGGCACTCGACAGCTATACTTACCTGACTACGACTCCCGCCGACATCCACGATCCGCCATTCGGTGCCACTCTCCTTACCTGCGCTAGCCTCCATCTCGAATTTGTACTCTGACACCCCGACGGTTTTTAGCCGCGCCTTCAGCACGTCATCTGCATACCAGGATAAACCGCTAATCATCATCAAACGATGACTAGCTAACGCACCTTCCGTCGGTGTATACTTCAGAGAAGTTACCCGTTCGATGTCGTTCAAGAAGCTGCGGACGCAAGCGTACAGTGTCAGCCTGACGCAACCCTCGAACGACACCGCAGAACTACTTACAACCCAGGCCCTTCTTCCAGCCTGAGCTTCCGCCTCCTCAGGACCTCCCTGACCCCCCGGTCCGTCCATAAAGCCATAATATCCTCCCTCAGCCGGTACAATACACTCGTCGGGGACTCCTCCATCCCCGGGTACGAAGGCCGCCTGCCGTTCTGCATCGCGGCATTGGTGAACAAGTCGATGGGCGACGACGACGCCGTCGTCGTCGCGCGCGTGGTGACGGAATTCGAGAGCGACGGGACGGGCGGGATGTCGCCGTCCGCATCGCCCATGGACTGGACGAGCTTGGCCAGGGCACCCTTCCACGCCGTCCCAGGACGGATGTAGACTTCCTGGTCCGACCATGGCCAGTTACCGTTTGTGGTGGGGCAATCGACGGCTTTTGCTGCGAGGATACAGCCGTAAATATTCATCTGTAGAAAATGATAGAATCCATTTACCTTTGCCGTTACCGCGCGCCCACCTGCCGCGCTCTTCGTCGTCGAAGTCCACCGCCTCGCCTTCTCGTGGCGGCTCGACGGTGAGCATCCTAATCAAAGAATGTTCCACATCCCTGAGGACCTCGAGGCGCTCCCGGATCTCAGGCAAGGCAGGCGAGCCCAGTGCTGCCAATATTCGCTCGTCAGAGTCGTAGTCTGCGGTGAAAGCGGTGTAGGACGACGAGGCGTCGGGCGGCGGCGAGGACTCCCGGTCCTCCTCGAAGATATCGAGCGTCGCGCTGCCGTACGAGCGCGTCTGCGAGGTGCTGCTGACCATGTGGTGGGAAGGGGTGGAGTGGTGGTGCGCGTACTTTGGCGAGCGCTTTCGGGAGGGGGAGCGCGAGTAGTCGGACTTGGTGTGATGGCGGGGGTGCCCATTTGTAGTGCGATGGTAGTCGGAGAGGGAGTTCGAGCGGGAAGTGTAGCGCGGAGGAGAATGGGGGTAGGAGGAGTGACCGGACGAGGAGGGCAGCGCGTCGAGGATTGTGCGTATCGATCTTATGAGATTTAATTGGATTACGGAGCGCCAGAGGACTCGCTCCTGTCTGAACGCCGTCGGCGTGTACAGACGCTGGAACTCTGCGAACAGGAGCCTCCGTCAGCACTGTAACTTTCGCCAGACGGTACTTATCCGAAGCTGAATGGCTGAATCGACACTTACGCCGTAGCGTTGTCGATTTCCCTGCAATTAATAGCCGACGTTACTCCAGCAATAATGCGGCAAAGGGGCCATTGCACGCACCACTTTCGCTCTGGCCTAGCAGCAGCAGCCTGACCACCCTCTTCTTCTTCCTCTCAATTCTCTCCATCTTGATACTTTCGTCGATTTGTTGGCTGATCCGCTTCGCCTCCTCCTCCCTCCTAAGCCGCTCAGCCTTCTGCTCTGGGGTTTCGTCTGGAGGGGGGCGCATAATGTGCTCGAAGGGGTCGTCGCTGTTCCCGACACGTATGGAGGGCATTATGGGCAGGCTTGACGGGAGGGCGGACGATGGTGATGGATATGCGGACGGACGGTGGGTTTCGGTCCAGCGGTCCACAGAGTCCACGACGAGGACGGAGAGGACGAGCTGTTCAGACACCGCCGCCAGGTACCAACACCCCGGTTGTGCGATCGACCGACATATCTGCAATGTCGGCGCCTCCCGGCCCACGTCTCCGGGCTCCAATGCCCATATCCGGCGTCCTTCGCGGCTCGTTTCCCACAAATTCTTGAAATGTTCGACAGCCGTGCGCGTCGCCCATCTCTGCGGACGCCGTATGTTGTGTTCGCTTACGCCATGGCATATGTTTCTCCTCCACTTTTCCCAACCGTAATACGCGCTGCAGAGGACGCGCTGAAACCCGCCTGTTTATACGCCGCCACAATCAACTATAGCATACACGTGTAGCTAACAGTGCCTGATCACCAGGCACCGAGACGACATGGATTCCCGGGCCAAGTTCGAGAACAGCTGTGGAACAGGGAAGGCACTGTGGGTGCAAGGGGCGCGCAGACAAAGAGCAGAACTATAGACGCCACCTGTCCAGCTGCTGCGACACTGGGTCAAGCACCGGTCCTCCCTTGGCCATATGGGTCTACCCATCTCACATTCCTCGGGCGCCTGCCCGAAGCCGAATAAAATATCTGATGCGATATGATATCCGCTTCAAATTCCACCGCGGAGGAAATTCATCATTCAAGTCTCCACGAAGACTCGGAGGACCTCTCGCACGCAGCTCGCGTGGGAGTCGCGCGATATCGCCTGGAATGAGCTTCAGAGGAAGAGCACGTCTCTCCCCACACATAGCCACACATCCATTCCGCCAGAACAAATCTGTCTGGAACGACGACGTCAGTCCGTGCTTCTAGCGCATTTGCCTCCGGAAGATATCCTCGGAGAAGCATCGTCTAAACCGTATCTTCTGCCGTCAAATCGCCGCCTTGATAAGGCCTCTAAATCAGAGTCCGGGCAGCAATCTGGTGCCCCGCGTTCCGCAAGCACCATATACGATCTCAAAAATACAGAAAAGTGTCGCGAATGGCGGCGCCCTTGCCAGTTGGATGGCAGCATTAGACCACACCGGTCCTGACTACTATTCTACAAGTATTTTGACTTCTACCCGCTGCCTGCCAGTTGGATGGCAGACAGCACCGACAGCCCTACTCTATACCCCAATGCAGATCTAAAACAGATATGGCCCTTATCACAAGCAACCGTGTAAGAATCGATACGTCTCCTCGTAGTTGATGGAGGCGCACCTTTTGCTCGTCCCCCGTCAGACCTGATCTGTAAACAGCTCTGGTGTATCAAGTTCAACGCCTTGACAGCGTCCCTGCCGTCAATCACACAAGAAATGTTGATCTCGCTGGCCCCCTGGCTGATCATCTCGATATTCACATTTCCCTGGGCAAGCGTTGTGAACATCCTGCCAGCAATGCCGACCATATTGCGCATTTGTTTCCCGACGAGCGACAGGATAGCCATGTCGCGGTGGGCCGAAACCTGCATGGGATGACTGATCAGGATGGAACAGACAAGCCTGAGAGACGGGTCAGGACTCACTGAGCCGCTCTTGCGCAGCTCCTTTATGAGCCTGTCTAGCAGCTTTTTATCCAACCCCTGGTCCTCGATGGCCATACTGACGTGCACCTCGCTGGTGCTGATCAAATCGACCACGACTCCGAACCTATCAAGCGTCCCGAAGATGCCCGCCAGGAAGCCATGCGAGACGCTCTTCCTATTCGAGTTCACGTTCAGGACTACTATGTTCTCCTTGATCGTCACAGCAGTGGGCAGTCGCTTGTGCGGGTGTTCCTCTGCAGCGACGGACAAGTCCTGCAGGGCTTCTAATGAGACAGGCTCCTCCAGGATCGCCCCGCGGAACGGATCCGCTTCGAGCTCCTGCTGGAGTTGCGGCGCATCTACGTCGGAGTCGGGATAAATGACCGTCCCTCCCCCTTTCGGATTCTCGACGTTCTTGATCCGTATAGGAATCTTCCGACGGATAACCTACGCCACCATCAGACCTCACCTCCCGCGAGTGCTATAGACGACAATACCTGCTCCATCGTGAACGGGTGCACGACCTCGCTCCCGTAGTACGTCAGCTCCGCCGCCTCGTCCGGCGAGATGATCGGTATGAGCCGCGCGGTGGGCACCTTGCGCGGGTCGGCGGTAAAGATCCCGTCGACCTCTTTCCATATCTGCAGCTCCGACGCCTCCAGGCCCACCGCAGCCAGGGCCGCTAGCAGGTCCGTGTACCCGCGGCCAACTTGGCGGAGTAGCGAGCCAGGTACAGGGCCGAAGAAACCTTAAGCAGCGGTGTCAGACATAAACGTCAGGAAGGCGTTGGTGGGATTTACCTGTCACGACAGGCACCCGCGGGCTGCACAGCTTGATGCGCTCGCCGACGGCTTGGGCTACTCGGTCGTAGAAGGACTGGTCCAGCGCTTCGGTCTGCGAGGAGTCCCGTTCTTCCATCGGGGGCACGACGTTCTCCAGCGAGACGAATTCTGCGTCGACGCCGTTGTCCCTCAGGACGGCGGTCATGAGCTTGCATGCGAGGCGCTCGCCAAATCCGACGATGCTGTCCTTCGAGCGAGGTGAGATTTCGTCTATGACCTTGACATGTCTTCGTCAGATAGGTCCCATTCAATTCTCGTACTACATACTTGAGCCGCGAATAGGAAGGCCCGCAGGGCCTCGCAATCAGCTTCAATTTCCGTCTCGATGTCGCGTAAAACAGCAGCATTCTTGATGGACGTCCTCGCGGCGCTCAGATGGTCAGCACGAATAGTATCAACAGTCGCACTGAACAACGGCTGATGTCTTGCGCTGGCCGATCCCAGGTTGAAGGATGAGAACGGGGACGGCGAGCCAGACACGGGGGACGAGGGACTGGACTGTCGCGTAAAGCCGTTCATCCATGCTGGAGTGACCGTGCCCGGCGTGCTAGGTATCGAAGGCGCAGGATTGCGCTGCAAGGCTTCGGATGCGGCTCGGAGCAGCAGATTGGTGGTCCCGAGTGCTTTTGTCTTGCCCGACCGCGCTGAACATACAATGACTACCTTGTTCTGATCCAGGTAGCCACTAATCCGGATGAACCATAGAGCGTGTTAAAGATGAAGACGGTCGATCATTGGATCACGACGTACGAGACTATGTCCTGCGCGATCTTGGTCGCGAACTTTCCGACGCTCGTGCCACCGTACTTCTGCACCAGCCACTTCGCATCGGGATCGATGCTATTCTGGTGCAGATTCGGTGGCGTCCCGGGCATGGTGTTGTCAGAGAGCGAAGAGGTAGATGAGCTCGGAGAAGGGGGTCCCGACATGGTCAAGTTTTGCTAGGTCGAATTGTCCAGGAAAGATAGATAAAGCAAGCAAGGAAGCAAACAATGTCCAAGTAATACAGAGCTATGCGAGACACAACATGGAAAACAGAAAATACCTATTGCAGATGCAGTTGCGACATTGCGGGACAGACAGAGAGACTCGCAATAAATACACCATAGTTTTCGGGAGAGTGACTCGATTGCAAAGTCACGTGAATTCGGGTTATTCGGACATAACCTGGACCTTCGCAGTCGCCACAAAGCCAGACCTTGTCGTCCTCCTGGAACATTCGTTATTCGAGTAGATACCAACAGATATGCAAGAACAATGTAAGCGAGATTCTCGAATTACTTATAGTCGAAGCTGATTTCCTGTGGTACGTTTACCCAGCGCAATCGCAATACGCAGCAGCGGCTCATGTCCCATTAATCAAGTCACCAAGTCTCCGAGTTCCTCGTCCAGTGCGTCGTACCTGAAGAATCGGGATCTTGCGCCTACAACTTTGATGGAGTTGCTATAGGTCGAATTACCACCGGATCTTCACCCATTGCCAGACGATGTGAACGCATATGTTCGTGGTGCTGTCCCATTCCTTCGCGTTTCCAATTAACGCCAAACAGTTCGTCTACCCATTCACTCTGGAGCCCCACATCATTACTCTCGAATCAGCAAGACGCTCGACCTTAGCTGCTCACGCCGCCAGACGGGAAGCGTACCTACGTGCTCGCGATGAAGAGAAGGAGCGCCGCAAGCGTGAGGCCCTGCGGAAGGTCGCACCTGGATTCGAGCCGTCTGCCGCGCCCCTCGTGCCAACGCCTATACGAAAGAGTACAAGTGCGCCTCCGGCGGGGCCAGCGAACGCTCAACAGTCGCCGCCAGGATCTATGAGTCCACAGGCGGCGGGGAGACCAAAGGATGTCATGGAGGATCTGGTCAGCCAGCTGGAGAAGCTAGAGTCATCGTCGTCTTGATATGATTCTATCCCTCGTTCGTCCTGTCGTGAAACCAAGATCCTCGCTATTATACTTTTGGTAACTACTCCGTGTATCTAATGAGTGTAGTCTAACTGGTATGTGATGCAAGGTATATAAAGTCCAAGTTTTAGTCCGAGTGTGCTTTCCCGTTACCCAAGATGCTGTGTCCGTTGATACCCAACGAATGCGACGAATCGTCGTGCTCTTGCAGAGATTTTGCCTCCTCCAGAAACTCCTCAAATGTTTTCTTGAATCCTCTAGTCAAGTACCTAGCAACTCCCTGGTACTGCTCGACCTTATCCGCCGTGACAGTCCACACCAAATGGCCGTTATACGAAATCATGCCAAGCCCCAGCGTACCCTTCCCCGCCTGCGGCGGGCTCGCCGTCCACCTCAGCACCTCCGCGCCATCAACGTCGAACGGACTAGACGGACCCGGCACATTCGTGAGCACGCCGTGGAAATTGCTCATCGCCCAGTCAATAATCGGGATCCTCTCGTCCATGACGTTGCGCTCCTCGCCGTGGTGCGTAAAGTAGTACTGGATGCTGTGCGGGAAGAGCATCGGGATGCGGTAGATGTGCTCGAGGAACGCGAACGCGATGCGCGGGTAGAACGCGGTCTTGAGCTTCTGCATCTCGTCGTGGCACGCGTGGATGAGCGCCTGCGTGCAAGGCTTGTGCGCGTTGAAGTAGGCGGTTGCGCCGGTGGAGAGGTTTTTCATCCGTTGATCGGAGGGCGAGCGGATGGAGATCGGGATGAAGAGCGCAACGCTGCATGGGGGAGACATTTCAGTCTGAGCGTGTTTATAGTATATGTGGGAATACGCACCGCTTGTCAGGGAAGCCCCCGTGCTCCTCGCAGTACTGCCGGATGGTCTTGGTCACGACAGCGCACATCACGTCGTTTAGCGTGATCCTTCTCAGCGGCGTCTGGAACGCCTTCTGCACGACTTTAATGTCCTGCAGCGAGATAGCGTCCGAGAAGGAGAACTCCTTCTCTTCCCTGCGCGGACCGTCGTACTGCAGTGCCTTCCGCCGGAAGCTGACGAAGATGAGCACCGCGCGGGTGCACGTGTATACGTCGTACAGGATCGTAATGGCACTGAATAGAAGCCATAGCACCCAGAAGAGCAACGTGACGAGGACGCTGGGGACGAAGGGATCGAGGGGTTTGAGGCGCTTGCCGAGACCGTTGATGGGAAGATCGGAAAGTTTCGCTCTGCCTACTTCAAGGTTGCATTGGACCGCTGCAGCTTTTTTCAGCTGGGCTTCGATCTTGGGCCCTGCGGAGGTGATGGATAGCTGGGAGAGGACGAAGCCTTGTCCATCCGATAAAGCTGAGATGCATCGTTACTATAAGCAATTCAGCACCTGAGGTTCTAGTATACCCACCGTGATGCGCTCGCGTGATGACGGCACATTTCGCGCCAGTTTCATCGCGGTAGTTGTAGAACACTATCACCTCCCAGAGCGGCTTGCTGAGGTCCCAGTCGCGCGCAATGAAGCGTGCCATCTCGTCTTCCAGCTCGTCCTTCCCGTTCTTCCCGTCAGGCATCTCCACGACCGTGATATTATTCCGCACGTCAAAGTTGAGGTCCTCCTTCAGACGTGCGGTGTGGAAGCGGCGGTTCAGCCCAGTGACGCGTTGGCGGTAGGCCGGGTAGCGCTCTGTCATGGCCGACCATACGGAGACGAGGGATTCGAATGTGAAGGCGTCCTTGAAGGTGAATATGCCCGCGCTGCCCTGGGCTCGAATGATTCTTGAACACGAACATTTGGGGCTCCTGTCACTCACCAAACGGGATTGAAATCAGTCTCCCGCTGGAGGAGAAACCACATATTGTCGATGCCAGGTAAGGAGTGTCTTTGGTAGTCCCATTCTTGCTCCAGCCACTTTCCGATAGCGCCGCCCATGAGACCTTTCCGCTCGGAAGTCTCGATTTTGTTCGTCCGACGCGACACATCGTCTACAGAAACAGACAAACGGCGAAGCATTGAGCAGGGACAAATGAGGAGCGAATTCGAGAGTAGGATTCGAGTACCAAAGTTCATGCAAGTTCGCTCCGGGCCCAAGTCCTCCTGCATGTGATAAAACCGCGTGATCAGACACGATCGAAAGGCCGGACAAATGACGAAAGAGACATGCGCTCTTATGGTAATTGGTTAGCCTAAATGGGATTTATCGTGGAAAGACCCAGGCTCCTAGAACCATCCGTCTCCGCGTCCTCGATCCTCTCTGCTAGGGCATATGTGAAGATATTATGTAATAGGGCTTATATAATGCAACTTATTTATAGATGTGTTTCCTAATTAAGACGACTAGTGAGGATGAGGACGCTCTGAGACGGCTGGCCCAACTCGTCGTCCGAGGTTTTACCGGAATTATGTAAGGCAGCTAAGCGACTAACGACGCGTCGGTTTATTGACGTTCGCCGACTGCCCGATTTGGATTTTCGAGCTGGCTTTGTCGTAGCACCTCAGCCGCCCATGTCATCTGCGTCGATAGCGGGATGTATAATGCAATTAAATAGAAGTAATCCTTGGATAGTATGCATGAGAAGTCTATGGGTTGTTGCTATGTATTTTTGATGCATAAATCACTTTGCAAACATTGAAAGGTGCAAGTACTAGGCTCCTCAATGAAACATGGCCCAAGACCTTAGGGCACGGGGTATATGAAATTTCCTATGATACGGATATGGCAGCTTGCCTCACTCTTGCGGTGAATAGCTGTTCACTGTTTTCTTGGTTGAAGTGGGAAGTTTCCCGCGCACACTCGCCCGAAGTGCATGCAATCAACGGGTCAGAGATGCACTATTCCAATATTGACAGATGCAAACTCTATGTCCCCAACATCACGCGGATGAGCAGATGACATGCTCGAAGGGCGGCTGAGGTGCTACGACAAAGCCAGCTCGAAAATCCAAATCGGGCAGTCGGCGAACGTCAATAAACCGACGCGTCGTTAGTCGCTTAGCTGCCTTACATAATTCCGGTAAAACCTCGGACGACGAGTTGGGCCAGCCGTCTCAGAGCGTCCTCATCCTCACTAGTCGTCTTAATTAGGAAACACATCTATAAATAAGTTGCATTATATAAGCCCTATTACATAATATCTTCACATATGCCCTAGCAGAGAGGATCGAGGACGCGGAGACGGATGGTTCTAGGAGCCTGGGAAAGACCCCACTACGTCCCCCTCATATATGTACTCCGTAGCTGTTTGACTGCGTGACTGCGCAGCCCGCTCTTGGTGAAGTGTGCCCCGCCATCACGTGACCTAATTTGCCTAAAGTAATTTTTGTCGAGAGTATACTCCTTCCAAACCTACCACGACGGTCTCGTCGTGATGGCTCTTTCGTTCTGGTTGACGGCGGGGAAGACATGTAGTCGCTCTCTTTCTAATAGATGCACCGTCTTTGGTGCAGATGCTGGTCGGCGAGCAGGTTCGTAGAGCGGATTCTGTGACGGCGACAGTTTACTGACCATTCTCAAGGTGTTGCAGGTACACTCGCTCGGCGCTGTCAGTCTACGGCCGCTGCAGTACAAGAGGAGACGCCGAAGAATGTCGATAGCCAAGCTGCTGATGCACCTCTGCCCTTCGAGTCTCTCAAGGACGAGCTTCACCCTAATACTCTCCGTGCACTCACCGCCCACCCCTTCAAGCTCACGACCATGACTCCCGTTCAGGCCGCTGTACTCCCTCTCACGCCAACACTGGTGCGTTCCCACAAGGACGCTGAGGGTCACCCTCGTGACCTCCTTGTCAGGGCCAAAACCGGGACAGGCAAGACGCTGGCGTTCCTCATCCCCGCCGTCGAAGGGCGACTGAGAGCGATCGAGGACCACGTGGATAAGGTTATCAGGGATCAAGGTCACAAAAATACACCTGATGTCAGGCGTCGAATCGCAAAGGTGTTCGCGCGGAACGACGCCGGCATCTTGGTAATCAGTCCTACCCGCGAACTCGCAACACAAATCGCGACGGAGGCTCAACGGTTGACCACGCATCACAACGATATGGAAGTGCAGCTGTTTGTTGGCGGCGAGGGCAAACGCAAGCAGATGCGGGATTGGATGAAACTTCCACGGGATACTGTCGTGGCGACGCCTGGTCGGTTACGGGACTTGATTGAAAACGAGCCGGACGTTGCCAAGGGTCTCTCGAAAGTCAGAACGGTACGTGCATCTTTATCCTATTCGTTGTGTTGTGTCTCATCTGTCGTCGCAGCTCATTCTGGATGAATGCGACACGCTCTTGGATATGGGTTTCCGCGACGACCTCGACGCAATTGTTGAGGCTCTGCCGCCGACTCCTGAACGCCAGACACTGCTCTTCTCCGCGACTATCAACCGTGCTGTCCAGCAGACAGCTCGGCGTCTCCTCGCGAAGGACTTCATCAGCATCGACACGGTCTCCGCAGACGATTCGCCCGTCCACGCGCACATCCCGCAATACCACACCGTCCTCCCGTCCGCCAAGGAGCAACTTCCGCATCTGCTCCGGCTCATCGCGCACGACCAGCTCGCGAACCCTGGCAAGTCGAAAATCATGGTTTTCTGCTCCACGACAAAGCATACCAAGCTCCTCACGTCGCAGCTGCTTGATCTGAAGGCCGGGCTGCCCGTGAAGGAAATGAAAATCTACGAGATCCATAGCAGGAAGGACCAGGGCGTGCGCACGAGGACTTCGGACGCGTTCAGGAAAGACACATCGCCCTCTTCTATACTCGTTTCTTCCGACGTATCTGCGCGAGGCGTGGACTACCCAGGCGTGACTCGGGTCATCCAACTCGGCATTCCCTCCTCCACTGACCAGTACGTCCACCGTGTTGGCCGGACAGGCCGTGCAGGGTCACGTGGCCGTGGCGACCTCGTCCTCCTGCCTTGGGAAGTCGGCTTCGTCTCCTGGCAGTTGACTGAGATATCTCTGAAGCCAGTAACGACCACCGAGCTCGAGTCGCAAGTGCTTGCCCTAGCCGAGAAGCACGATGCGGACCCCAATGCATTCGTCGCGGATGCCCCCGTTCGCCCAGAGGCGTTCCGCAACCCCTTGGTTCCTCTTATCAAGAACATCCCCGCGCACGTGCAGGAGGTGCAGCGCCATGTAGACACGAACGAAGTCGAAGAGACGTTCGCGTCCGTCCTCGGTTACTACGCGTCGCGCGACGGAGACCTGCGGGTGTCGAAGTCCGTCATTCTCGAGGGCCTGAAAGACTGGGCGACGCAGGCATGCGGCCTCGGTGTCCCTCCGTTCTTGACAGACTCGTTCTTGGCGAAACTCGGGTACCGCCCTGGTGGTTCTGGTAGTTCGAAGTCGGATTCCTTTAGGTCGAGCAGTTCGAGCCGCGGCAGGGGCGGCGGCTCAAAGCCCTCTTGGGAGAAGCGGGGGAGCAGTAAAAGCTGGGAACAAGACGACAGGCCACGGTCTCGCTCTTACGGTAACGACAGGACCGATAGGTCGGACAGGTCGGATAGACGATATGGATCGGACAGGTCGGAAAGACCTTCGTACAGGTCAGAAAGGTCGGACAGGGACAGGCCGTATCGGTCAAACAGGTCGGATAGGTCGGACGGGGAGGGCTTCAAGCTGCGGAGGGCTAGTCAGGACCGGGACTACGACTATAACTGAGGTTGTACGATGATCTTCGCTGGGTAGACGGCGGCTTTGCTTTCGGATATGTATTGTAGCTATAGTGTCTTCATATTACTTGCATATTTACATCCATTAATAGCATAGACTGGTTATGGCACAGCTCTTACTGGTGTGATGGTGTACGAAGACTCAAGGGAAAACAATTTAAATAGATTAAGCGTCCGAGTGCCCATTAACCAAGACATGGGTCTCGCCCTGCATACCCTCCTTTTTGCCCTCGAGGATTTCCCGTTCACTGACCATGGAGTGCTCGGGGTGTGGTGGCTTGTACAGTTGCATCTGCAGGTCGAGCTGCTGCTCGAGTACCGACTCTCCCGACGCAGCAGCCACAAACCCAAGGAACGGCGGCGACGGATTGAGAGGCCGCGTGCAGAATTCCGGGTGCGCCTGGAAGCCCATGAAAAATGGGTGATCTACAGCGACACCACCATTCAGCCTCGCTTAACACTTGCGCAACGAAGAAGCAGACGCATACCTCGCAACTCCATCACCTGCATCCGCTCGCCCTTTTCATCCCTCCCGACAAACTCCATCCCGCTACCCTCGAGCTTCTCGATGAACGTGGGGTTCACCTCGTAGCGGTGCCGGTGGCGCTCCCAGATCTTGCCCGCGCCGCCGTACAGCCTGCGCGCCTTCGACCACGCCTCGGAGCCCGGCTGGAAGACGGTCGGGCGCAGCCCGAGACGCATCGTTCCGCCCATGTGCGTCTTGGAGATCTCGGGCATGAAGATGATCACGGGCGTCTCGGCGTTTTCGACGAGTTCCCCCGATTGCGCGTCTGGGGGCATGCGTGTCAGGAAGGGGGGAGGTGAGAGGAGGGAAGGAGAGACGCACTGGAGAGCCCGCAGACGTTGCGCGCCCACTCGACGACGGCGAGCTGGAAGCCGAAGCAGATGCCCAGGAAGGGCACTTTCTGCTCGCGCGCCCATTTGATGGCGAGGATCATGCCCTCCGTTCCGCGCATGCCGAAGCCTCCCGGGACCAGGATCCCTCTGCGAGCGGTCAGAGTTCGCGCAGCTGATCAAGGGGATGTGATCGATAGAGAACGTACCCGGCACCGACGACTGCCCGCCATGCGTCGTGGTATCTTGCTGGGTGGAGTTCCTGTGTTTCTGGCTCCAGGTCAGACGACTCGACCCACTGAGGCCAAACGATTTTAATAAATGCTACTAGTGCAAGAGTATAGAGACCCTACCTGTAGGACGAGCTTTCGCTGGCATCGGAAGGCGGAATGTTCTAGTGATTTGACGACGGACATGTACGAATCCTTGAGATCCGTGTACTTCCCGACCAAGACGATATTGACGTCGTCAAAGAACCGCTCTTGCCTTCGTTAACGAAGAATGAGCCGACTCCCCATATAGTCGCCGATAGCCACCCCGCTTACCCAGTCGTCATCTCCTTCCACTTGCGCGCCAGCATCGTGCCCCTGTCGGTCATGTTCTTGGAAATATGGAGGCTTCCAAGATTTAGTCGTTTCTGAAGATATTCGACGATACCTTGCGAGCGAAGGAGGAGGGGGACGTGGTACACTGATGACAGGTCGTGCACGCCGACGACCTGTTCTTTTGAGACATGGCAGAATAGTGATATTTTCTCCCGTGTGGGGATTTCGAGGGGTTGGTGGGATAAGAGTCTGCAGGCGATCTGCATAATCAGTGCCTACCGCTCAGTAAAAATTCCGAACACATAGTATCATAGGAGGGCGCACGAGATCGGGGAGAAGGCCCAGCCCGCGGAGTGCGTGCACGGTCGTCTGGGTCGGTTTCGTTTTCTGCTCGCCGTGCATGTCGGGCACGAGTGAGACGTGGATGAGCGCGAAGTTTTCGTGACCGACGCGGAACTGGAACTGGCGCATGGCTTCAACGAAGGGCGCGGATTCGATGTCACCGACGGTCCCGCCGAGCTAAAGCAGTGTAAGCTTTGGGTGTGGGAGGGAGGGTATTGGTACGTTACCTCGACGATGCAGACGTCTGGCTCCTCGTCGGTCTCGTCGACGGGGATTTTAGATACACGCTCGATCCAGTCTTGGATGGCATTCGTAACGTGAGGGATAATCTATACCTTAGATTTAACATGCCTGACTTCGTCTAGTGGTCAAAACCACGAACCTGTACTGTCTTTCCAAGGTAATCTCCCCGGCGCTGTTGGAGCGTTCATTCCCAAGTAACGGTTCTCCATTCGTATAATTACCTACCTCCTTCTCAATAACCTCTCTGTAGATCTTTCCGGTGGTGATGTTGTTATCTCGGGACAACGTGACGTCCAAATATCGTTCATAGTTCCCAAGGTCGAGGTCCACCTCCCCGCCGTCGTTCAGGACGTATACCTCGCCTATGCACGCACCTGTCTCAGACTTTCACACTCATACCGCACGCAATGGCGCCTCACCGTGTTCAGTCGGCCGCATCGTACCGGCATCTATATTCATATACGGATCTATCTTGATCGCGGTCACCTTCAGACCCGTCGTCTTTAGGAGCAGACCGGTCGAAGACGCTACAATGGCCTATCTGAACTCCAGCACGCAAAAATATATCGATTTCCCTCGCACCGATGATGCCCTTCCCGATACCGCTCACCACACCGCCCGAGACGAGGATGTACTTGGTCATGGCGCGCCGGCTAGTCCTGGGTCCTGGGGGTTGCAGTGATTACGGGGGGAAGGGACAATTGGGACGCGTTCGAATTTTTAATGGTAAATTGATGGGTACGCGGGTCAAAACAGGGACAAATAATACACCGCCACAAGCGCGTCTCGTTCCCTCTTCCTCGATCGAGATTTGCCGGTTTATTGTGTATTCGCCGGTCAGGCACACTCGTAAATACATGACAATTGGCTAAATAATCCTGGAAGCTCTGCCACCTGAGTAGTTTTCTCTTGGAGACTGTTGTCGCTGAGAGCCGCAGGACTATCTTCGCCGCTAGACTGCCAGGAGAGTCGTGAATCGCGATATGTAGTGGGGGAGCGCGTGCGTACCTCTGGAATTGGACACTCGCGTATAATATAACAAAGATATTAACGGAGAGACACCAGTCTGAGTCTATTCACCTCGATGGCTATGTCAAGCAAATTTCGACGTCTGGCGCCGGGGGGGCAGCCATATTGCAATGTGGGCGGTCGGGGACAGACTTACTCGGAGCAAGTAGCTTGTTTGACAAGGCAGGTCAAAGGCGTCCCGGCCAATAGCTTTCCAATTGACAAATGGTCCGAGTCCGGGTCCTTGAATCTGGGAAGACTTGCAGCTGCAGGTGCGCGGCCCCCTTCCATATTGCCATGATCCAGTGGATCGTTCGTAGATCGGGTGTCTCACCAGTATATCTTAAATAAGTATCAGATTGCAGGTCTTCAGATCTTCCCAAAGTAGACAACAGGTAGAGGTGCAGCATGAAGCCTGAGGTTGGCGGCAGCGAGCAGAAAGAAAGCAGACTACATATCGTGCACAGCCACACTCCGGTTGCTAGACTTGACAGAGCGGCCGACGGCGAGCCACACGTTCCGCTTCCTACATACACACTTGCCCCCGCGCGTACAGAATATCGGCGTGCTCTTCATCATTGCCTCTAGTTCCTTCGAAACTGTCGACATGCACTCGTTGGTCATATGCCCAAGTACATATGTATGGTTTGCAGTATGTGAGGCGGTGCTCTTGCGGAATCTTGAAGACAGCTACTTTGCTTTCGGGGTTCGACGTGAGCATCGGTTTCTTTCGTACTGCATACCGAACGCAGCTATAGCAGCCCCAGCCGCCACAGCTCTGCCTGTTTCCCCAACCGCCTTGTCAGGACGTTGTGCAAGGTGTTTCCTGAACGGCAATCCCTCCCAATCGAAACTGTCTAGTCAGACCGCACATGGACATTCCCATGTCTCATGGGCACAGTAGTGATCGTGGTGAGCCGTTAGAACTGGGCAGTGCGGCCACGCGTCCTTGGTATCGGAGCGTGCTGGTGCTTTCGGGACTCCTCACCACGAAATACTACTTCATAGCTTTCAGAGTTTGGGCTACGCGACACTCTGTTATCCCGATGGGCGTGTCCATACCTATGAGATGAGGCCTGACGTGGACCAGGGAGCCTGTGACTCCAGTCCGAACGTTAAGGCTTCCGGATCAGGTGCCCCGTCCTGGAAGAGTTTTGTTAAGTCTCACACACCCGTTCAGCAAACCTAACAGCACTTGATAAGTCTACGTGCATGATGCTGATGACAGAGAACCTCACTCAAACTTCTATCGCAAACCTCTTATCGAAGCAAAAATAGAGCCGCACCCATCCACCCAAATTAAAGCTGCTCTAGGGACGAGAACACACCGCCGTCCGCTTCCCTTTGCTCGCGATGTTCGTGGTATCCACTAATCCAGGCGACGCCCAGCAGCCTCTTGCTTGCCATGAACGGCCCACAGGGTTGAAAGGGTTCTATTACAACCCCTACACGCAGGTGGCCATGCTCGGTCTGGTCTGCTTCACCTGCCCGGGCCTGTACAATGCGATGACAGGCCTGGGCGGGGGTGGGCAAATCAGCGCCACCACGAGCGCGAACGCGAATACGGCGCTGTACGCCATCTTTGGGTTCTTCGCTTTCTTCTCTGGGTACGTCATGAGCTAGTTCTTATGAAGCGCCTTCGTTAATTAGAGTGTGAGTTAGGTCTATTACGAACGTTCTTGGCCCGCGCCTCACCCTCTTTCTGGGTACGACGGGATACGTGCTGGGCCTTGGATCCTATCTGTCCGTCCAGTCCCCACCCACGTAACTCGGACACACAATTGACCAAGCTGTCATCATAGCGCGATGAATATCCATCCGAACGCTGCATGGTTTGTCATCACGGCGGGCGCAATTCAGGGTGTCTGTGCAGGTTTGCTGTGGACTGCCCAGGGTTCGCTCATGATGGCGTACCCAACCGATGCTCAGCGGGGCAAATCCATCAGTGTCGTTTGGACTATTTATAATTTGGGAGGTGTAGTCGGCGCTGCTGTATCTTTGGGCGAGAACATACATCTCAAGGTATGTCATGTGTCGTAGCCTCCGTTCGCTGGATAAGCGGCTCACGCCTCGGGTGTAGACCAATTCGGGTAAGTTGATCGGATGCCGAAGACTCACGACTCTTCGTACTGAGTGATCCGTCGTCGTGCTAGTTGGGAATGGTACCTATGTATGTCTCCACGGAGAACAGCCGCGTCGGCTCGGGTCTGACATATGAAACTACTCCCCAGATTGGCCTCATCGTGTTGAACGCTCTCGGAATGGCAGTCCCTCTGCTCATGGTAGACCCGCAGAAGATGATACGCAGCGACGGGACCAAAGTGACAACGCCGCGACAGCCGACCTGGAAATCTGAATTCTACGGCCTCTACTATACACTGAAGACGGATCCTATGGTGCTGTTTTTGTTTCCTTCCTTCTTTGCTAGCATCTGGTATTACACCTGGCGTAAGTCTCCCTCCCGGTACATATGGGAAGTGGGTACTGATTGAAATGAATAGAATTTAATGACTATAATGCCGCCCTCTTCAACATCCGAGCGCGTTCCCTGAATAATCTAGTGTACTGGATCGCCCAAATACTGGGTGCCGTGGCGATAGGCTTTTTCCTGGACCAGCAATGGTTAAGTCGGAGATTCCGAGCGTTCTCTGGATGGGTTATCCTCCTCTTTCTGGTATTCCTCGTTCATTCATGGGCTTTCGTCTACCAGAGGTAGGCAATACATGTTATTGTACCCGAAAGAATACACTAATGCCAGGGATACAGGCAATATACACGCCAGTCAATTCCCCCAGATTCCGTGAAGATGGATATATATGACAAGGGGTATCCCGCCAAGATCTTGTTATACATGTTCTGTGGCGCTTTAGATGCCATATGGCAAACCGCATTCTATTGGGTCCTTGGCACTATGTCCAGTGATCCTGGTAAGCTTGCTCATTTTGCCGGATTCTGTGAGCATCCAGATTTCCTCTTGATTGGAATCACGGTTTACTTGTGATATCTCCTCCCTGCGTAGATAAATCCATTCAGTCCGCTGGTGTTGCTGGCGCTTTCCGAGCTGATGCTGTTGGAATACCGTGAGTAGAGTCTCCGGCAGTCCTAGTGAGAAATATTCAAGACATGACCAGCTACATGAACATCTTCCTTGCAATGTGGTGTCTACTGGTTGTTGGTTTACTCTTCGCCCTGCCGATGTTTTACTTGCGGGTCGAGAATTCGCCGCTTCCGGATGCCTCGGAACACTCTCAGTACGTTGCGACGCATCGGATCGCTGACTTCAGAGCTTCACGCTAAACACATCCATCACAGAACGTCCTATACCGGAGCGGAGGATATTGCGATTAAGGACAAAGATGAGGCAGAAGTCTCGATTAGCCCAGCGTGAAGAGGCATGTCCGAGATCATCCGACCGATTTAATTCTGTATGCTAGCAACATAGGTGAAAGTTTCTCACATACCTTGGACCCTGATACAAGTCTCGTGAGTGTATGCCAGCCCCGGGGTCAGAGAGCGCCCAGATCAACCCTTTTCTCGTTCCTCATTGCTTGCAAATCGGATTGACGAGACAAACGTCAAGACTCATGGGATATGATCTATGATACATAGGTATAATGACCCCAGGTCACGGCAGGGTCGATGTACATCGATTTACAGGATCGGGTGCAAAATGAGCCAAGCAACTATACTTACAATGTTCTATAGGCCCATAGGGATACAGAGGTATGAGGTTCAGGCAACTACCAATACACTTATCGCATTGGAAGCTTCAATCGGAACTTTACTCCTGGGCTTCTAAAGAGGTGTTGCTTCCCCTTCGCCTTGCAGTCAGTCCAAGGATCTCGTCGGCTTCTGGGGATCCTGCAGGTGGCAGATCTTTGCGGAACGATACTTTGACAGGCGAGACCCCCTCATTATACGCTACTGCGTAAACGATATCCATATCTGGGTGGCATGGGTAACATCAGGATACGGCTGGACCGCTAGGAGGGCGCAAGGTTTTCTCACCTTCAAGGGAGCGTCCTGCTGTCTCCGGGAAGAAGAAATATACGACCGGTACAATGAGGAAGTTGAGTACAGCAAATACTGGAAAGGTACCAAGACAGTCAATACATGAACATGTCTCGAGTGACGAGACGTACCAAGATAGGTACCCCAGTTGATGCTGTTAAAAGCCGGTCCTACTATCATAACAACCAGGAAATTGAATGTCCAATTCGACGCAGTACTGAGAGCATTGGCAGGGGCTCGGATACCAATGCCGACAATCTCGGCGGGCTACGCAAGGTTAGTACCCAGCTGGAAGAGATGAAGGCACCTTCATGCTTACGTAGAGCCATCCCATTCCAAGCCAACCCAGGGCAAAGAAGGTATTGAACCCAAACAGTAGAACCGCAGACACAACTTGCGCGGCTGTTGTATCTATAGCGCCCAGGATGGCGAGCAGGGCCATCGTGAGGCAACACCCAGCCGTTCCAATTAGCATCAACTTGCGACGCCCTGCGCGGTCGATGAAGTAGATTGCCAAGAAGCTAGCCATGAAGTATTCGGTGCCATTGCAAGCAGCTACGATGCGAGAATCCACTCCGTTCATACCAAGACGCTGGAACAGGACAGTCTAGGTGTGATGTAAGGGAAAAATACTACTCAATTCATGTGAATAGGCCACCTACCGCGTAACTATGAGAAGCCGTCAGTGCCTGAGCCGAATAGGAGAGGACAGACTACGTACTAGCTGACCAAGTTGATGCCGGTAAGTTGCTGTACGGCTTGACAAACGACCCCGGTTGCAGCGCGGCGGAAGTTTTGACTTCTACCACCCCTGAACAGTTCTTTCAGTGACCCCTTGCTCAAGTCACCTTCCGCCGCGACAGCTTCGCGGATGCCCACGAATGTCGCTCGAACTTCCGGGTCAGTCGGAGGTTTGTCGTCGATAGCAGAGAGGATTGCCAGGGCTTCTTCATTGTAACCTTGCTTGACTAGCCTGTTCCGAACGACAGTCAGATGATGTAGGTTCTGACGAGACTCAACTTGTTGCTCACCATCTGGGCGACTCAGGTAGCTATAAGTTATGCTTCGTCAACATCCTAGCCCATATGGGAATAATGTTAATCGAGGCAGTACTCACGAACATGATGCCTCCGATCATGATGAGCTCTAGAATTATCTGTAAGGCAATCGGAATCCTCCATTGCAAGGGAGAGCCTGTCGCGAAATAGCTGACCACAAGCACCCGTAAGTACTCGGGCACTGCGCAAGGGATCCTGCCTCACCAAGCGAAGTCAATCCACTGTCGAAATTGAGGCGATGTTAGCGAAAGAATACTGAACAAACACCGAGGTCCCTTACGTATCTGATTCCCGAATTGGGGTACTTACGATAGAGTTAGACCTAGCGTGATCATGGTCCCTTCGAACATGATAAAACTGCCTCTGCTAGAAGCATGAGAACACTCGGCATGGTATGACGGTACAGTAGATGTCTGTTGAATCGCTTGTATCAGCAAGAGCTCCAGGTCCAAGCATCTTCCTTCGATGGTACGCACGTTTAAGCCGTTACCAAAGCCTGTGACGATCCGGGCGACGACCATTTGCGCGTAAGAGTATGAGGTGGTCTGTAGGACAGCACCGATAATCATGATCACGCCTCCAACGAATATGGTGCGTCTGCGTCCCAGCCGGTCACCGATCCAAAGGTTAGAGAGTGCACCAAAAAGGCAACCTATTTCCTGTAGCAGACCGTGGTCAGAGCTTCACGTTTGGGCATGCTAAGCTTGACATACATAGATAGCCACAATGAAGCTTTGTAAGGTAGCATGATTGGGATGTGCTGAATCTACGACGACTTCGGGAAAAGTCGCTTCGAACTATGTCCACGTTAGATACATTGGAACTATAAACACGCCCGCATGAATACCTGATTGCCAGTAAGCAACGCCGACATGACTCCTTGATCATAGCTGAGCGCGAAGGTATGAGCATCGCAATTAGTGGAGGGTGTGATCCTGTAACTTACCCGAAGAGAGTAAAGCCGACTCCAGCAATGAAAGCCAGAACTGTCCTCAGCTTTCGTCCGCGCCATCTGGGAGCCCTTGAGGCGACGTCGGCTTCGAACTCGGATGCGGGTTTATCTGTGATATCCTCCAGGCGGACGTCGGGGGAGCGCTTCCCCTGCTTCTCAGAGTCGTGCGCGACCGAACTTGGTGCAGACATGTCAGTAGATAGAAGCCTGCGTGTGTCTTGACGGACTGTTGCGATGATTGACAGGAGTCAATGCGCCAACGCAGATTGCTGGCAAGATGGCAAGAGGAGTCGAGGTGGATCTCGTTTATATACCTGAGCTCCATTTTTGACCAACTCGAGTTATCGTTGAGGAGCGAGGGAAGTAGCGGCACCTAGAGGCATGACGAAGAGTATGACCTGACTACAGTGCTCCCAAAGAGAAGGTGAGAAAGGGTGTAAGCTTGAGTCCGTGTCGTGGAGATGGTGGCGCACTAGGACACCCAGTTCTGTCTCCCGCACGACAATAGACGCGTATCAGGGCCCTGCAGTTAGTCTGGCAGAAGAACAGGAATGCAAGTCCGTACCCGTTGCTCTAAGCGTCCTTCGCACATCCCTAAGCTTGCGCTATCGGCAGCCCAAAAGATAGAGCATGTGCCTACCTTCTGACGACATGCGAAGGCAGTTCAAATATAAACGTGAGGTAGGATGGCATTCACCACAGTTCGCGAGGGTTATCGTCGGCAGTATGTGGCGCAGGTGACTATAAAGGCATGTAGTTTACTTGCACCGCTACTCTGTGGCTTCTCGAAGCACAACATTCATATAGGAGCCTCGGCCGGAGCCACGAGAAGGAGCACAGCCACGGGTGAGGACGAGTATGGGATGACTCCAAGGGTAGCGGATCGGAGGACCGCGCGAAGAGACCCGTTGAGTGAACGAATATATTCCGTCCCTCCTATATCCACAGCAAATAAAACCAATGGTTAGATAATGGGTACCTTGAAGTCGATCTTTGCTAGCTTGTCTAGTCTCTCCTTCGTCACCTGGAAGCACTCCGGGAGACCCGTGTCCGCCCAACTACCCCCCTTCATTAGCTTTACGAGGCCCGGCGCAGAGGTGAATATACGTGCCTGTAGATGAAGAAAGTTAGTAGGTAGGCATGGAACAAGGTAAACCGCCGTCTGCGTACCATCCCGTGGCCGTTATGACCAGCACATATCCACTGCCCAGGCTTGCCAGGTAAAGGTCCTATGTAGGGAACGCCATCCGCACTCTATGGTGGGAATAGATGTGTCAGAGAACCGCGCACATTGCAAGACAGTTTGAAAACACGTACTCGGCCGATGATACCACTCCAGCTGTAGTCGTAGCCTTGTCCGGGAGACGTCTTCTTGTCCCTGAGCAGTCGAACAGTGGTCAGGGAAAGCTTCTAGATACTGTGATGCACAGGTTTACCATCCAAACTCCTCCGTCGCGAAGTCAATGACTGCTTGAGTAACCGGCTCGAAATTCGATAGGCTATCGTCCGTCCGTCGGTCCGGGTTCTCGTCAAGGTACTTCAGAAGATGGTGTTGGTTCGGGTTGCTGCCTGAAGCAATACCCATCATTTACATCGAGTCCTCACGAGCAGAGTAGTCTCAGGCACTTACCTCCAAAAAGTACTATACCATCGGTGTTCGCTCGAGGGTTGATAGAAAAGAGTGCGCCGCCCGGACACAGAACACCATACGAGTTCTGCAGGGTTTTTGTCCCGGCGAACGATCGTGGCGGGATGGTCTTGTTACACCTAACATATCCCGCGAGTCAAGAGCGACCCGATCTGCGCGGAAGAGGAACTCACATATGCGGCGTCGGTCGAATGACGTTCTGCAGCTCGGGAAGCAGAGCAGCGGCATACGCATTGGTCGCGTGGACAACCGTGGGGGTAACGACGTCCCCTCTCTCGGTCCTCACCACCCACTTCCCGTCTTGCGACGGCGTCGCCTCTACACCCGTGACCGGCGTCCACGTCTGGAGGTTCAAACCCAAGGCCAAAGACAGCTTAATGATGTGTGCGACGACCTTCCAGGGGTAAAGCGTCGACGCGTCCCATGCGAACACCGAGACGGCATTCTTGATGCGGGAGCGCTTGACGGCTTCGTCTCTGTCTGTGATGTGCTCGATGTGCGAGGTGGGCCCACCGGCTGCCTTGAAGCGGTTGAAGGTGTCGGCGGCCAATGCAGCGACTTCCTCGGTCATGGCCACATCAAGCTGTGCGCAGGTGGATGCCTTAGTATGATATTGTAGCTGAGAAACGGGACATAGACGTACAGTCTTCCCTACCCATAGGTCACAGTCTATCTTCTCCTCGCGGATGAAGGCAACTAGGTGCTCCCAAGTGTCTTGCTCATTCGCTAGGATCTAGCATGATTACGAGTCAATAAGAAGTAATGGTAGAGAAAATGTCGATCTGACCTTCAGGGCCTGTTCGGCACCAAACATCTTCTCATACTTTGCAAATCCTCGCCACTAGAAAGCCTTAAGCTCCGAATAAGAAGCAGGGGAGGCTCAGCATACGTACCTGATCCGGCTTGCAATGACCAGCATTGCGCCCAGTGGCCGCAGAACACAACTCTCGTGCTTCAAGCAGGAGAACGCTCTTTGGAGGGTTGTCGCCCTTCAGTAACTCATATGCGGTAAGTGTGCCTGTCATCTGTGTACATTCTGTTAGACGTGGCATGGAATAAGGTGCGGCCTGACGTACCCCGGACCCGATGATGACCACTTCCGCTTCCTTGGGCAAATCCTCCGTTGTCCGATGGTCGAGCAGGGGGTTCGCCCGTACCCCTTGCAGCCAATATGACAGGGACATACCCTCTGCGAGCGGCAAGCTCGTTGTAGGTGATACGGACGCCTCTATAGCTTGCGCTGGGCCAGTCAGAGATTCATCGCCGACGCTGGGTAGGTCGTTTGCCATGGCAGATTCAGTAGAACTGGAGCCCCGTGATGTGTTCCCCATATAATGCCTACTATGATTGTGGCGGTCCTCTCGTACTTATCACAGAGTTTATCGGAACGTTATCTTGTGGATTACATGGCCGCGCCGCTCAGCCGCTTGACGAGCGATACGAAATATCTTCGGCAGTTTAGAGGGGATGGAAGGGAAGCCGATCTGCAAAGTGCCTGGCCTGAACCTGGTCATGACATCGGCATCGTCGGACGATAGACGTAGATCTCGATTTGACGTAGTATTCGAGCGGCATGGCCATCACTGGCCGCTCGCTAACTTGCCGCAAAGGCGAAAGACTCGCGGGCCGCTGACTCGCCAAACGGTCAGCGGGTGGTGTCATTCGCATTCAATAGTTTGAAGGAGTAGTTCACATCGGTAATGCCAACGCTACAGTCAGTTCGGAGAGTGTTGCTGAATTTAATCATATGTACGCTGATAGACTGACAGGATTTCAAGTTCCAGGTCAGGGCATTCGAAGTTCCTGATATTGGTATCCTGCTGCCCCTTTCCGCCTCAGATACGAGCAGCTGCATCTCGACAACCGCCAGGCAAAGATAAGATAGTTGATATGAATATTACTATCACTTATCGCATGCCGCCCCATCCCGTCTCCGCTCCAGGGGTAAATGTTCGAGTGCTTATGAACCCGCGCATGGTCGAGAGTCACTTCCGTGTCCCCTCTTCCGGAAATCGCGAAGCATCAGAGCCTAGACATGGATAGAAAGGAGAGCATGTCCTCGGTTGACGCGGAGAAGGGTCCCTCGCCAGTGGTTGAGGTCGACGCCGTCGACGAAGGCCGACGGGAATATGACTTCACGCCGGAAGAAGTGGACGCCTACGAACTCGATCCCGAAGTGTCCAAGGCTGTCCGCAGGGCGTACGTGTCCACTTCCCATATCTCACCAACCTATACTAACTTAAAGTTTGGCTATGCTCAGCTACGACCGACGGATCATGCCCGTGATCTTCTTCATGTACCTCTTCTCGGCTCTCGACAGAGGTAACTTGGGAAATGCGAAGACGGACACCCTCGAACAAGATCTCCATCTCGTCGGGAACCAGTACAACAATGTCCTCACCGTGCTGTCTCTGATGTTTGCTACCATGGCTATATGCGGTGGCTTCGTGACGAAGAGGTTCGGGCCTCCGCGGATGCTCCCTATTTACATGCTCGGGTGGGGCTCAATGGCCATGATCGTAAGTTGTTATATCTTCATTGCGTAATTTCTCTGGCTAACCCTGTACGCAGAACGCTGCTGTCAAGGTAATTTAACGACTGCTGACAATTGGAGAGAAGTGCTGACATTTCGACAAGGACTATGGCGGGATCGTCGCGGTTCGATTCTTCTTAGGTACCTTTGAAGGCTTCTTCGGTCCGTCTGTGCCCATCTACCTCTCCTCCTTCTACACCCGTGGGGAGCTCGCAAAGAGACTGGCTATCTGGTATTCCAGCACGGCCCTTTCCGGTGCCTTCGCTGGCCTTTTGAGCTACGGGTAAGCATCACGCCCAGTGGCGTCCACACTAGCCCTGACACGCGTTGGTCCTAGTATTTTCCAGATTAAGGGTAGCATGTCTGGGTGGCGGATACTGTTCCTCCTGGAAGGAGGCTTGACGATCTGCGTTGCTATCATTGCCATGTACGTTACGTGGCGCGACGGGCTCCGCCATGCGCAGCTCTCATTGATATCCCTTCAGATTCATCTTGCCGACATACCCCCAGTACGTCGACTTCTTGACACCCAAGCAGAAGGAAGCTGCGGTTGTGAGTAGCAATTACTATTTGTCATCTGCGTGTCTTCGAGCTGACATGAATCTTCAGATGCGTCTGCTGAGTACGCTCGAACAGACCTCTGGGCATTGGGCGTGTATCTGACTTCAGTATAGAGGATGCATCGAAGAGGGTTGACGCTCCTTTCAACGCACGTGAATTCTTTGCTCCTGCAAAGGAGTGGAAATTCTACGTGTTCATAATCTTTGCCCTCGTATGTCTCCTCATGATTTCCTGCAGGCGACCAAAACTAACTGCTTCTCCCTTCAGTGCTACGGAACAGCCTCATCGTCCGTCCCTCTCTTCCTCATTCGTTACTGAGTCTGACATCTGCTCTCGCGCAGGACGGCGACGACCTTCCTACCGCAGCTCATCGGTCGCTTCGGCTTCTCGAAAGTGAAGACGAACTTGTACACCGTGGCACCGAATGTCGTGGCCGCGCTGTACTTGTACTTGCTGGCATTCATGTCCGACAAAGTCCGGCAGCGCACGCCTTTCCTCGCGTTGGCGCTGGGCACGACAATGATTGGTTGTATAATGCTAGCGGCACTACCCCTTTCGGCTACGGGGCCTGGGTATTTTGCGTGCTTCTTGATCCAGGTATGCTGTTTGATTGTGCGCTTTAGGAAGGAGAATGCTGTTACTGACAGCTTGCAATAGTGCGGTGCCTTCGTGCCCACGAGCTTATTCCATTCATGGTATGTTCAGCATCTTGTTCAGCGTTATCGGACATCAGTCAATTCCTACGATCACCATTAGGCACAACAACAATGACCCTTCGGAGAACGGTCGGGCTTTCAGAACGTACGTTCATATTTCACTAGTCCATAGCATCCAGCTGACACGGAGGCCCTTTAACAGGGGATTCCTGACGTTCTCTGCCAACGCCGGCTCGCTCATTTCTTCCAACATCTTCCTGGACTCCTGGGCCCCGAAGTACACCAAGGCGCTCATCATCTCTGCGTGCCTGCAAGTTCTGGGGATCACACTTGTCCTTAGCATGCGGACGTACATGGCCCTGGACAACAGGAGGAGAAACAGGAAGCAGGGCGTCAATTGGGTGAGTGATGCAATCGAGGATGTTTTCTAATAAAGCTGACCGAAGTGCCCCGACGCAGACTTCAAAAGATGTCCCGACGGCTGTCCTTGCCGAGGGACCGAAGAATCCCAGCTTCAGGCATTTCCTCTGAACTGTACGACTGCACTATTGAATCTCTTATAGACTTCACGTATCTCTGTCGTAGGTTGTTGTGTGTATGTATCATGGTATTAGATTTTCGTCAACTTATCCTCGTCCGTCTCACGTCTGAAGGGAGGCAGTGATGTGCATTTGACCATTGCCCAGTGTCCATGGTTATGGGCGGATCCATTTCGATATAGTCGACAAAGAAGATATTCAATACGACAACACAATCATCACTTTGCAATATGCTCGTTGAACCACTGCAGATACTTGAGATTAGAATGATCCAGTTAAATATCTTGCGGCAAGACCAACCTGGACAAGGAACTTCGATGACTCCTTCGGATAACGCTTTAGCGTCCCGTAGTCCACGTATGTGACCCCAAAACGGATAGTATAACCATCGGCCCTACAGACAATCATCAGGGTACACCTATGAACCGAGTTCGAATCTCGAACCATTCAAAGTTATCAAGCAGGCCCATAGATGCATTGCGGCGTCAGAAGGGCACGAAAATGGGAATATGATACGACGTACTCCAAGCGAAGTAACCTTTGACATCCTCACCCTCTTTGACGGCGTCAAGCAGAGCTTGGGTATATTGTTGATAATACTCGAGTCTGTCCTTATCCTGGAGGGCTTGCTCAAGCGACATGGTGTCTTCATTTTGCACCGCGAAACCATTTTCTGTGACGCTGAATAAACATGTGTCAGAATACGAAGGACGTGTGGATCACGGAAAAGCAAGTACTAGATGGGCTTCTTGTACGTCTGAAAGAGCGCCATACTTAAGGAGAGCTGATCAGGTAGCATCTTTCAGCGTACCTCCCAAATGTATTTGAGGAGCTTTATGCCGAGGTGAGCGCAAGAAGTAATGAAACCTCGAAGCTAGGCAGAATGATAAGACGTACATGATAAAGACCAGAGCCATCTTCAAAAACAGTCAAATATCGCTACTCACAAACATCAGTACGACTCACACGTTTGAAGCCACGGCGCCGCCGCTTCAATTGAACAGTGAAATGAGTCGCTGCAAAGCAGAGAAATATTTTCAAACGTACATTGCGTCCCAAGTTGGGTCCCGTCTGGTTTGGTGTGCGTGGTCTTCACCTTCCCGTTCCATTCATTGTCCCCTCCCTCCACTATAGGAATAAGAGTCGTCAGTTTTGGGTTGTACCTTAGGTTAGAAATACCTACGAGTGAGATGTGTGGTGTAGGTATTTAGCCCAAAGAAGTCCGATGAATTGCGAATCACGGCCTTCTCGTCATCCGTGAATTTAGGCAGGCGACCGCCAATCATTTCCTTGAGCACCCCAGGGTAGTCGCCCTTATAGATTGGATCCTGTTGCGAACCCGGTCAAGGGACGCTTGCCCAAGCAGGTGGTGGATGGAATGTTCACGAACCGCATACCACCCTGGTCCGATTATATAAGAATTCAAAGAAATACCAAGGCATGGGGAACTCACTCACCTTAGTACACCTCGATAGCCCGTTTCGCGGCTACAATATCTATGATATAGTAAGTACTACGAGCAACAACCCGCTAAACCCGCAGAGATTGGCCTGACTTTCGGCTTTGTCGTCGTAGGGCATGTACCAGTTCGTATTTAAGGTGATTCCTATCTGGCCACCTTGAATCGGCGCAAACTTTTCCCTGTAGAGTTTTGCGGTGTACGCGTGGGCTAGTATTAGATTATGCGCTACGCTGTGAAGATATCTCAGAACTTGCGGGACCGCAAGGGCGTCCAAGCCTCATCTTTCATCTTACGCACAGCCAAGGCTCGCAACCCGAGTCGCCACTGGGTGACTTTGCCCGATCGCTGCAACGGCCTGGGGCAAAGACCCCTGTCCCGTAGCCGAGGACCGCTACGCACCATGGCTCGTTATGGGTAAACCTGCCGGACCTTGCATCAGATTGGTAGCAATTCTGGTACAGAGAACATGTACCAGTGCTTGACAAGATCCCCAAAGTTTTCGAAGCAAACTTGCGCATAATGAACATAATCCTTTATGATCTCGTCCTTGTTGAGCCACCCCAGGTACTGGTCGTGGAGACCCTGCGGCAAGTCCCAGTGGTACAGAGTCTGAAGGGGTTCTGATCGGGAGAATCAGGCTTGTCATCCTTCCGTACTTACGACGAAGGGCGCGATATCATTGTCCAACAACTCCTGGATAAAACTTCGGTAGAACCGTATCCCGTCCCGATTGACTTTGTCATTGCGACCACCCAAAGGAATGATTCTCGACCATGATAGAGAAAAGCGGTAGGACTTAACGCCATACGATTTCAGTACAGCTATGTCCTCCTTCCATAGTTTGTAGGAATCGGTCGCCACATCGCCGGTGCTGCCGTCGCGTATTTTCCCCTGAATGCGGGTGAATGTGTCCCAGATAGATGGACCCCGACGCCCTTCGTTAGCGGAACCTTCGATCTGGTAACTAGCTGTGATATAGACAGTTATGATACATGTATCACGATGTATGAAAAGGTCGGTGGAGAACTGGTTTTACCTGTGGCAAATCCCCACAGAAAATCTCCGGGAAGTGTTGGTGTCATTCCCGTCATATTGCGTCGCAATGGTCGGCGCCGACGGAGGTTCCTCAAGCGCTCAAGTCCAAGACATCGTCCTTAAATGTGCTCTATGGCCAGCTACGGTGCCGTCCTATAGCGGCGATTCGTCGGTACTTTGCAACGGGGATCATTAGGGATGTCGACATGACCAGTCTGCGTAGCACGGGACCTCTGATAGTACAAGAATGCGAAACTGTTAGAGATGTAGAAGGACTATTAATATTGAGGAGAAACTTGAAATAGCTGGAAGTGTAGCAATGCGGGTATATGCTGCGGGTTGCAAAGCCTGAAGAATTCTCACGCCCTACGCCACCCGGAAGGTTGCTGCCGCGACATGCCCGGGGCACTGCCCAAACACCGCGAATTTCGACTGGGCGGAGCACTTCCTTTCCGCGAGGCACGCAAGCCCCAAGTTGCTTGCAAGTAAGTCACCCCAACTTGAAGCTTGAACGTCCTGACAGTACTACATACTGAGCGTCAAACATCCTCATGCCCCAGGCTGCTCGGGCGCTCTCCTCTGTACAACGGTATAACTCGGGGAGCTTGGGTTCAGCGTATGACGATCGTACAGACTTCGGACAGGACTCCCGACGGCTATCTGCCATCCTACTCAATAATGACTCAGTCTATGGGAGACTAAGTAGTTGAGCGACGGATGGAGAACCAGTTGCTCACTGGGTTTCTCAAATTTGTCGGAGTCATGATGTTGATCCAGGAATCAGAACAATGTACATGCCCCAAACGAGCGTCGGCTCCGCGCGGTTACCTTAACTGCTCGCGCGGATGTGTTCGCTACGTTCTAGCCCGCATACACGCAGTGCAGCATTACACTGGAGGACTGCTATGCCATCCCACTAGGAATCGAAAATGGCAGGTCTCTTCAGAAGTAGGAACGGCCCGAAGGAGTCCTGCATGGTGGCTATGTGCGTATTTCCTATCGATCCATACTGACTGTCAGCGACCCAATACTGAACCCTTTCTCGTTCATAGTCGCCGTCTCAGTGGGCCGGAGAACTCCACGTCTCTGACTCAGACAGCTGTTATTTGCATAGTAGAGCGCTGAGGATTCTCACTGCAGATCTGCCGACATTTTGTCGTTGAATGACTTTGAGCCTACCATATACATAGGCGCTCGTCGCTGTGCAAGCGCCCGAGTATGCTACCAATGCAGGCACAGCTGGCCCTCAATTTGGCTTCTGAAGGAGGATAAATAGGTACGTCTTACCTTGAGAAATTATCCCAGCAGTCGCCCACCCCCTCTACCCTCCTCACAATGGCTCAAGTGCTTTCCGTCGTCGAGGATGGTCGTAAACCTAATGGGATTAAGGGAGTATATCAAAGTCCATATGCTCAAGTGTCCATGCTTGGCCTTGTTTGCTTCACGTGTGCTGGGCTGTATAATGCGATGACCGGTCTGGGAGGGGCAGGGCAGGTCGACCCTAGAACAAGCGCGAACGCCAATTCGGCTTTGTATGCTGCACTTGCATTATTATCAGTCTTTGCAGGGTAGGATCGTTGCTCGGATTGATGCAAGAACTCGGCTAAGTATGTCTCTGTGCATAGATCTGTCATGAATATGCTCGGTCCGCGGCTCACACTCTTCCTCGGCACCACGGGATACGTCCTCGGTCTCATATCATACTTGTGCGTTTGTTCCTTATGCTTTCCCAACCGATGTTTGACATGTGTACGGTAGGGTGATCAATATTAATCCCAATGCCGGTTGGTTTGTCATAACGGCAGGCGGGATCGAGGGTCTCTGTGCCGCCCTTCTTTGGACGGCCCAGAGTACCCTCATGATGGCATATCCTACAGACTCCCAGCGTGGAAGATTCATCAGTATCTTCTGGGCTATATATAACTTAGGAGGGGTCGTAGGCGCTACTGTATCCCTCGGTGAGAACATTCATCTCAAGGTGTGTACAATGCTGGTTTGCGATTGGTACTTGGATACTGACACTATTGGATGGTTTGCAGACGAACTCTGGTGCGTTGCGGTAACCTCCGGCCATTCTAGTTTCCGACTAATCTGCTTCCGCAGTCAGCAACGGGACTTACGTGCGTCCTGAATGGCACGCTCGCATGCGTTTTGGCTGAAAAACACATTGTTTGCCCAGATCGGTCTCATTACACTGAACACTGTAGGCATGGCGGTCCCACTCATCATGGTAGACCCAAATCGCATGTATCGCTCCGATGGTACCAAAGTCACCACCCCTCGTCGTCCTTCCTGGAGATCGGAACTTCATAGTCTATATTTCTCGCTCAAGAGCGATCCCATGGTGCTTCTTCTCTTCCCTATGTTTTTCGCGAGTAATTGGTACTTCACCTGGCGTATGCATCTTTTCAGACGACGATATTATTGTCGGGACTGACGTTCTCATCATATCCGTATAGAATTCAACGACTATAATGCTGCCCTATTCAACATCAGAACACGTTCTCTCAATAATCTCGTCTACTGGGTCTCGACCATCCTCGGTTCCATCCTTATCGGTTTCGTCCTGGATCAGCGCGGGCTTACTCGACGCCTCCGAGCGTTCTACGGATGGGGGATACTTATATCACTCACCTTCATCGTTCACGTCTGGGCATTTATCTACCAAAGGTAATTATAAGGATAAGTTGGGCTTCTGGGGATGACCCGTGACTAAGGCTGATTACCCAGAAACTATACCCGAGAGTCCATACCTGTCAACTCGCTCAAGATGGATATATTCGACAAGGGATATGCAGGCAGAGTCTTGCTGTACGGGTTTTGCGGTGCACTCGGTGCAATGTATCAGAGTTTCGTTTACTGGATCATGGGCGCTATGACCGACGATCCCGCGAAGCTGGCTTACTACGCGGGATTCTGTACGGACGCCATCATGTGTGCTCGGTGATATCGGCGACTAATCAGAGCGTTCAATCGTAGATCACTCAATGCAATCCGCAGGTGCCGCGGGCGCTTTTGGGGCCGATGCTGTGGGCTTACCGTACGTGTTTCCGCCCAACTTACAGCTGGGTATGCCGTGATGCACTGATGTCTAACTTGTGGTAGTTATATGAACATATTCCTTTCCACCTGGGTTCTATTGGTAGCAGGACTGGTTGTAGCCTTGCCGATGCTCTACTTTCGGGTCCGTAATGCTAGTGACGACACCGGGTGCTCAGAGTAAGTCCTTTTCCTTTGGAGTCATTGGTACCTCCTCTTGATATTAACCTCATCTCCTGCTAAGGCCTCCGATGCCGAAGTCCGTGGTTATCAGTTCCGTCGCCGAGAAAGAGGACGCTGATACTTAAGACGAGAAATTGTGGCCCTGCTCCTAGAGGCATCATATTTGTGCCATTACTGTATACTCACCGGCGGAGAACACAAATGCCCGTTCACTGCTGCGATCGGTACAGGTTGTGTGGGGAAAGGCGTTACAGATGCCACAGCCTGAGTACATCGCTTCCCTGGACAAACCGATGCGCAATTTCTCGTCGGCCGTTCGCAGTGGGATAAGCAGCATGGGACAAATGATACACAGAGAGAAACCACGCGCACACTCTTCGATGCCTTCCTCTCAGCCTCTTCTTTCATGAGGCTGCCATAGAGACTGGTTACAAGCCGAGGTGATTTTGGAGTTGGGGCGGGGCCGGTGGTAAAGTAGTATTTGGAGCTTCATACACGTGGATATTAGATTTAGCGTTAGCTCTTTAAGATGAAACATGAATGAAAGCAACAAGGAAAGGTTGTTTGTCGGTTTCCGCCGCCACCTGCAATGTTACCCACAAGCAGCAACAAATACGCCGCCACATCTGGGCTCCGTGTGCACCCGAGAGAGCATCCACGTATAACGCACTGCGTTCGATTACCTTCCATCTCATCGTCTAGCTATATAACGGTTGCCCAGACGCGACTGTATATCAGAATATCCTTGCTGGAAGTGTCTGGCACGATTCTATCGACTTACCTGGACAGATGCCACCCGAAAATTACGAAATAAGACGACTTTCGGATGGAACCGCCTTGAAAATCTCGCCCGACCTGGGCGTCGCTGGTCGAGCAACAACTAGACGGGAAACATGAAATCGCGAACGACCAAAAATACTTAAACTCTGCTTCGCGTCGAGCTCCCTGCTTTGTTCCTATCTGTTCATCGACGCAGGGCCTAAGTCTTTAGAAAGGCCGACAGGCTTTGGCACGGCTTGCTGCACTTGCGTAATGGATGCTTCCATCCTCCTTTCTCCGTCATGGAGCGATATTGGACTCTGGGCCACGTTGAACAGTTTTGCCTTACGTGCCTCAGTGTATTCGAACCTCATGGCCCAGCGTCTGGCCCCTGGTTTTCATGCTGTTTGCCGCTAGCTCTTCCCTTCACTATTCCTGCCGGCTTGTCCATAATATGCTCGTCGCGCGAAAGACGTCTCTATTTAAGTCTCGGATCAGGCGTTCAAGAGTCTGGAAAGGCGCCAAGGCTGACTGAACTGGAGCCGTCCATCGCACTGAGTGTCAGCCCGGCGAGTCACGGCGATAGCGACTTCTTGTGATCGTATTTACTCGTTCAAGGATGTTACCCAAATTGGTAAGTCTACGCACATCGGCTCCCTCACATTCATCGCGGAAACCTTGTCAGCAAAGAGATAGTGTCGGAACGTAACAATATTGTGATTCACTAAACGGAGTCGCGTTATTTGCAGGGAAAGGCGCCTGATATCCGGGTTTGCACCACATCGGCTTTTCGGTCTTACTGACTTAGAATCCCTGTGAACGGTTCTCATGAACGCTGGCCTGTTGATTGTCAGTTACTATTTACTGTCGGTGGGTTGCCCGCCCTTCGGAGCTTCGAGAAGCGGAGTTAGCAGCGGTCGTGCCATCCGCTGACCAGTCTTCGTCGTTCCATACCATGGCACGAGCCTCACCATCGGTGGCGCTATGGGACTGTACCATCCCTCTGTTTGCTTCGTGGCGGTTTTGCGTACTGAAATGTACTCACCGCCCTTGGCAGGGCTCATAGTGAGTTGGTGGATTCTTGGTCTGTCTCAGTATCTCGGAGACTGACAGTTAAAGGAGTCCGCTCGGTGTCGAGGATTGGATAGTATATGTGGATCTCTTCGTGAAGCACGGGCTATGCCTAATCCAACATTCAAGATCGCACGTCCGCACTCAGTGGAGTGCGGGGTAGTGTTGACAAGGAACAGTGATATGGCCGTGCCCTCATTCCACGGATTCATTCTTTCATTTCGCGAATATGGATGAGATGCCCTCGTGAGACGGATTCTGACGTTCGCGATCTCCACAAGTCTTGAAGTCTCATTGGAGTTCTCTACTATCCCTTTGCTTGAGGGTACACCCCGAGCATGATCTTTCAATCAAGGGTTGCTTGACGCGCATCCAAGAAAAGCTAATCTCCCATGCACCGCTTTACATTCGCATCTCCGATAGTCAAGGCGGCTATACTTCGATGTCAGCACGTTATCATGAACGTTTCAGAAAATCATGGGATGAGTGAGGTAGACTCAGGGTAGTCGCGACGGTGCGGTCGACGTCGCTCTACTAGCCAGAACAAAGAATCGTAGGCCTGGAAACGGCACAAGTTTTATTTAGGTTCGAGCCCTTGCCCGATCCCTGTGTGTCTCCGCGGCCAAAAGGGTCGACCTGGGAGACGCTGTTTGTGCCGAACACTCTCGGAGACCCAAAGCAGACTCCACAAGTTGTGCTTCTTTGATCATAATTAGGCGTCTCATGAGCCCAGAGCAGCGGACAACGCTGTTCTGAAGATGGCACCCGAACCCGCATGGCCAAAGCATGTCCGACCCTCCTATAAAGCTCGGAATGCTGGGTCTTTCTCGTTGCTCGACCCACCCTCGCCCGCCTGTATTATTCCGCAACCCATCCTCTTAGTCTATCCTCTGGATAATTATACCTAACAATGGCTGCCGTAGCATTTGCCTCGATGCCCGTATATCCTTCGGATAAGGCAGCGGTTGAACATGTTTCGGTTGTTGATCTCAACGATACCACACCAAACCCTCGCCGGTTTGCACTGGCGCGGATACGAGGAGAGGTGCAGCTTGTGGAAGGTACGCATCCGACGCCAGATGCAAAGCCTCTCCGAACTGACACGTTGACGTGAAGTGTCACAGCAGCTGCCAGGCTCGGCAGCGTCCGCTCTGGCAGTTGTGGACGTCGACATCTTCCGGCACGAGTTCATCTCGATATTCCGCTACTCGCACAGCACCTCGCTTCACCCCTCCGACATACACATCATCGAACCTATTGCCCCAGAACACGTCCTCTACGAAGAGGAGAACGGAACAGCATTTTTAGCAAAGAACGTTATGGAGCGGTTAAGAAGTGCAACCGAACGGCACAGGCCCATGCCACCACGTCGCCCGAGCAACTTCAGGCGGCCAAAATACCTACAATGAAGATACCACGGCCGGTTAGAGGGGGAGGGATGAAGTGTTGTCCGTGCTGTATTTCTAGGGGTGATTATACACTACGTATAAATAATGGTTGTATTTATTCTTTCATTCAACGTTCTGGTAAGTCGTCTTGGGCTGAAAAGAGAGAACATGTGCTGACCTCGTCCGGCAGTCCATCTCTGTACAAATCAAAAGATATCTGACCGACAAAGGGGGCATGTCGAAGAGTGACTCGTGTTAAACCACTGATGGCATGCTTAGTCTTCAAGTCACAATCTGCCCAGCATACATCACACACCTTGTATAGACAAGTAGAATGGAATCGATTCTTGCAGGTTTTGCACGGTTTCTTCGGTAGACTGTAGTCCATCGGACTGATAATACTGTACCACTGCGTCAACTCCACTTCCATAGGCGCGAGGAAGCACCACCACTCACGAATAGCAAATCGCGCATTCGACCTGACCCTCAAAGTGGAGGCTGACATTCCTCTTGAAGAGGCTGAGGCCGTCCACGATGGAGCCATTCTGACAGGAAATGTCAGCGGATCACTTACAGAATATTGTGTCCATGACCGAAGTTATACCGACCTGCGTCCACATAATCTGTTGCACACCGAGCACCCACGCCCGCCATCTGTTCTCTTCTACGCCTACCTTCTTGGAGTCCCTTACCTGAACTGGGTGCAAGGGCCAGTCTGCCGGTAACTTCAGAGAAATCTCCAATTGGTGCTCGTCCACAGCCCAGGACGCCGTTATCTCGTTAACAGTGCCAGCGACCTTGATTGCCAAGTTCTCGTGCTCTAACTCAGAGGCAGCGTCGGGAGACTTGACCCGAGCAAACTCCGTGGCAATGATGACTGGAGAGTAATGTTGGGCGGTGAACGTGGTGACCGTCGTAGAAAGGGTGCGGTCCTTGCAATCTTGGAGCCAGGCACGGATGAGGGAGGGAATAATCAGCAGGCCACGGTAATACAGGTGCGCGGCTTGCAGAGCTGCACTGACTGGGACGTCCGGATCGTACACTGGGCGAAGGGCCTATTTGAGGCTGTGCAAGGAGCAACGCATCAGGTGTCTACTTACGTGAAACATGGTACTCGTCAACCGCCCAAACGTCCAGCTTGAAGGTCGAGCGAGGGCCACCATAGAGGCCTAACGCATTGAAGATGTAGGGCAAGAACCTTGTCGATATGAGATCCAGGTCTCTCAGATGTTGAATATATCCAGATTTGACTTTGAAAGACTAACCTCGGAATGTCAGCGAACGTAGACGGGTGACCAGGCATGATTACACACCGCGTTCGAGAAGAGGTCGAAGACGGCCATCCATGCCAAGAAATACCCAAATGGATCCTACAAAACATTAGAAAACGCGCTCCATGCGATGGTCACGACAAACCTGAGGTATATCGTCTGGATCGTCGTCCGAGATGGATCGCTGAAGGATATCTACCAGCTCCATGGGGAGCTCGCATTTGACGTTAGCCTCTGTATCAACTCCTGCTTCAATGACGAGGTTTTCCGTGTACTTCCTACTAGACTCCTGCAGCAAGTGATACGCCATTTTCTGCGTTTCTGATGACGTATTGACGATGAGGCGACACATCTGGCGAGAGCATTAACGATAGCCCCGGCTTGGAGCACAGGCGAGATACTCACCGAAGGTAGAATCTTCGCGTCGTGTAGGGAATCAGGCATATCTTGGACGATTGACATCGCCAACTCCAGAGACATTAACTGAGGGGTGGAAGGGGCCCGTGAACCTGATGCTCGTTAGAACATGAAAAATGCCCGTAACGATTCACTAACTCTCGCGTGACGCTATTAGGTCTCTGACCAACGTCAGGACAGCCTGCCGCCGCTCGTCCCATAGGGCGCGGAGCGACTTGTTGGTCGTCGCTATATCTTGGATGGCGATGATGAGCCTGAATGTACGCGCCAGAGTCACAAGAGTGGAATTCTCGTTGAAGGAGCCGTTCTCAAAGTCGATAGAATGAGGATGGGTGGAGATCACAGAGCGTGCGTGAGGCTTACCTCAAGGTTATTCTCTATGACATCAAAAATGAAGTCCCAGTGGCCTCCAGGAACGTCTTGCAAGATCGGCACCAGGTGGTAGAATATCAGCGTCATCGCGCTCTCGACATCCTCCGAAATATCCTCGTCAGATTCGACCCACTGCTGACAGGCTTTCATGAGGTTGATAGCCCTCGGCTGAGGGAGGAATACCACGTCCGACTCCGGATCGGGAGCAGTAGCCGCGAGTCTCAGTAGACTCAAGAGCCCTTCGTCGTTGGCCTTCGAAGCAGGTACACCGAAAATTCCCGCAGCTAGCTCATTCCTGTAGCGATCTAACCGTGGTGGCTCAGGTCCGAACGCAGTCACGCAGGACACGAGAGCTATCGAGGTCAACGGCGCCTTCTTCTCGAGTTTCCGAGCTAGCATTATCCATTCGTCTGCTTCTTCCTTAGTTGCACCGCTCATGACGGTCTGGAGCGCGGCATACAGGACACGCGCCTCTCGTGGGTTGTCGTGCCCGGAAGCATACTGGATGAGATGCGCGGTGAGAGTGGACGGGGTACTTCGTTCGATAGCTGGATCTTGGGCGGCGTTGACGATCTTTGAATGCCACCCGTCTTCCGCATCCGGGACGAGGAGGTACGCAGTGATTGACTGCACTCTAGACACAAAGGCTTGCAGCTTTGCTCTAGACACCTTGCGGGTACACAGTGGGTTACGCTCCAAGGAAAGTTGAACCTGGTCTTCGGCATAGACGCTTGCCGCCAAAAGATGTTGCAGAGCCCAGATATGCTCTTTGGCTGCTTGACGATCCGAGGCAAACACCCGAGCAAACGCAGTCGTAACTCTCCCGTACTGTGAATACCCCTCGGAATCATACTCGGGCGTCCAGGTGACGCGGTCGCCCAGAAGAGATGCAGGAGGAATGAGATTGTTGACAACTGCGGCGCTCGGGTCCTCAGGATATGTAGGTAGGCCTTCGAGCATCCGGAGCATGGTCCCCGAGTCCGGTAATACATCAGCGGCTTGAATGTCTAGCCCCGGGATACCATCCCACAGCACATCCAGGACACTGTCCGGCCTAGTGCAAAAAGCAAATGCGCATTTCAGAGTCTCAGCCAACCCACTAAGCAATGGACTCACGTCACCGCAACCTGCGTATCCAAAATAATATCGCGCAACTTGCCAACCAGCGCAGCTTGGGTATCCGAGCGTGACTCCTCTGTACTTTGGCCCCACCATCCATTCCACAGATCCCTCGCTTTCTCAAAGTATGCCTCACCCTTGGACGAAGAGAACGTCGGAAGCACATACGCGAACAGACAGAGATCAGGCAGCAACCCCACCCCAAGCGTCGATGACGACAACACCGCAGGATCCCCCGCCAACGCCGCCTCCAGCAACCCCAGCAAATTCTCAAACGCCTGCGTGTACGCCGCGGCCGCGGGATCTCTCAGCGCCTGCTGTACGTGCACACCGAACGTCGCCACCAAACCCTCAACCAGCCCGACACGCGCGGCGCTCGACAAGAAGTACTCTGCCATCCCACCCCCACCGCTCAGTCAGTATCACCATCCAGCCAATACAACCAATGAAGGATTGAGAGCTCACGAGGGTTGCGCAATACCGAACACACCACGCCCGCCGCCTCCGAATCCACGCTCCCCCCCGACGCGTGCGCCACCAACCGCGTGAGCGGCTCGTCCAGCTCGCCGTCCTCCGGGGCGCAGTAGCACGGGAGCGCGCCGGCCCTGGCGAAGGGCGCGATGCGCGTAGCCAGCTCGCGCGGGTCCTTGCCGGAGAGCACGTCCAGAATCCTACGCCAGATTTCCAGGGCGCGTGCTTGATCGTTCCGGTGGGTGAGGTACGCGAGGAGCAGCGAGGGCGCAGCGTCGACGAGCTGCGCGACATTCGCCTGGACAGTCTCGTCGATCGCCTGCAAGGCAAAAATTCAACACACCGAGGCTTCCGATGGTAGACACACCGCCCACATACAGCAGTCAACTCCTCATCACCAACCACCGCCTCGCCCAAAACACGCAGCACAACCTCCAACGCAAACTCGCCCTCTCCCTCCCCCTCGCCCTCCTTCCCCGCCAACCTAGCCTGCACCTCCCCCACCGCGCGCCGCGCAACCTCCCCAATCGCCCTCCGCGCCGCCGCCCGCGCCTCACTGCCCTCCCCGAACGTCTCCCAAAACGCCTTCAGGGCACCACACGCGAACCGCGCGCCCACGCGGGCGAGGGTAGCGTCGACCGGCGCCCACGCGGCCCTGAACAGTTCTGAGCGCCCGCGGGCGGGTTCAGCACACGACCGCCAAAGACGAGGAACCAGGGACCGAGAAAAATCGCACCTATATCAACGCCCTCGAGCGCCTCCAGGTGCCTCCCCACCAGCGCCCCCGCCCCCGCCCCCGCCCCCTCCACCCTCAACCCGCCTCCCGCCAGCGCCTCCATCACTCTCGCAGATTGCTCCCCCACCAGCCACCTACGCACTTCATGCGCATCCACATTCGCATCGCGGAATGCGGGATCCTGTCTGATGCGCCGGACGAGGAACGCGGTGCACTCGAGGAGAGATGAGAGGAACGCCCTGTGCGCGGCGGCTTTGTCCAGCCCGCCGAGCGCGCGCGCGTCGACTGCCGCCCAAAAGGACGTGAACAGATCCTTCAGTGCGTCTTCTACGGTAGGCGTACTCAGGAACTGCACACACACGCGAACACAAAACGCAGGGAATCAGCGGGATAATATATGGAGGAAGGGAGAGAGGGGAGGGGGACGCACGGAAGCGGGCAGCGTGGAGAGCACGATGACGACCGTCGGGTAGCCCTGCAGCGGCGAGCCCGCGCAGCCGAGCTGGAGGAACTGCAGGAACTCGTCGTACGCTAGCGACGTGCCCGGCGTGGTGGGAGCGGGGCCGGGGGTGCCCTGCTCCCTGTCCCCGTCCTCCTCGTCGCTGTGATCCCCGTCGGATTCGGACGCATCGTCGGCGGCGGTCTTGGAGCCATCGACCGTCCACGCTTGCGGGAACTCTGAGCGGGGGTGCGAGTCAGGGTTAGGGTGCACGCAAACATGGATATTAGGAATACAGAGAGAAGGGGGGAGGAGCGAACCTTTGAGGAACATCATGAGCGGCTGCCACATCACCGTCCTCACCGTCGGGTCCGGCTCCACCCACGCGGACCTCAGCACGACCGTACTCAGCACGCCCAGCAAGTCCGCGTTCTTCACCTCCTCTACAGTCCATACCCGTCAGCCCCGTGTCCACACGGATGCGGGTGAAGGAACGCACCTGCCCAGTGCCCTACCAGGGCCTGCACGAGCGCCCACGCCGCCCGCCGCACGACCGGCTGGCCGCACCCAAAACTCGGCACGTCGACCCACGGCGCCGCGCGCGCGTGAGACAGTGAAGTCCAGAGGGCGGGGTTGCCTAGGATCTCCGCGAGGCCTTTCAGCGACTTCGCGCCCTCCACGTTATTCGCATTCCGCGCGTCTCCGGGAGGAGGCACTCTCAGCAATCCCCTTGACACCACTTTCATTAAACGAATCAGACGCTCACCTAGCACCCACTTCAGACCCCCCAGCGCGCCGACGCGCAGCCGCGCATTGCGGTCGTCCTCGCTCTCCTCCTCGTCCTCGGTCTTCGCCCTCACCGGCTCCTCCTCCCGCCTCTTCGGTGGGGCCTTCCGCCCCGGGACGCCGGGCTCCACGCTCACCTGCGGCGGGTTGAGGGAGAGGTAGACCGCGCCCGGGTCGAGCGCGGTGCGCTGCAGCATGCGCAGCAGCGCGCTCTCATCCAGCGCCAACCTATCGGAATCGGAATCGGTATTGGAATGAGACGCACTTGGCGGGGCAAGGGAAACAAAGTCCTCCCAGGACGCGCGCGCGTGCCGCGCGACGAGCCGGTCGGCGTCGCTGCCGGCCATGCACCACGCGCCGAGCACGCACTCGGCCTGGTCGGGCGGGGCGGCGTCGGCGAGGAAGGTGAGGAGCGCGGCGCGCGCGTCCGGGATGCGCAGGAGCGAGGAGTGGACGCTGGCTGCGAGCAGCCGGATGCGGCGCGAGGGGTGGAGGAAGAGCGCGGGCATGTGGTGGACCTTTGTGCGATGCCATTGCGATGCAAGAAACTTGGATTCAACCTCGAGATAGTGTGGATACAAGCCGCGGCACGCACCCACACCGGCAGCATGAGCACGAGCGTCGCCGCCACCGCGCCCTCATCCCGGGTCCCGAGCGCCCTCTCCACCCACGCGCCGAGCAGCTCCTCGAGCGCCTTGGCCTTTGTGACCGCGTCCTTCTTCCTTAGACTGCGCAGGACGACGAGGAGCTCCGGCGGGAGCTGGTTGGCGAGCCCGAGGGTGTCGAGCGGGTCGGGGCGCGCGGGCGCGGGCTTGGTCGGGGGGATGTACACTTTCTTGCGCGGCTCCTTGTTCTTGCCCTTGCCCTTGCCCGTGCCCTTGTCTCGCTTGTCTTTGGTCGGGGTGGGCTCCTGCGGGCCTGCGGCTTTGCGTGCGTGTTTCTTGCGAGTGCCGGAGGAGGCAGAGGATTTCTGGCCCTTGCCCATGGCCGGTTGTGAAGTGGTAGTAGAGCAAACAGCAGAGGAGAACCAATGTCACAAGGCAGAGTCGAATCAAGACAAATCTCGAGCGCGTTAGAGAGCGACGTCACTGACTCTCACGACAGCGCGTCCGGAGTTGGCCGGTCCGGTCGGACAGTTTGCCAGGACCCCTGAAAATACCGATAGATGCCGGTGCTAGTCCGGACAAAAATCGCGGTCTCGAGCCCTCCATGCCAGACGCCATCCGGACAAGGATGGACGACCGAACCGGCCATCCCGGTTTTACAGTCCGGACACCGGTCATGACCGAGCTCCCATGCCGGTTACAGTCCGGACACGGCTGTGTGGCAAGTTGGCAACGGACTGGCCGAATGTATTTACCCTTTGTATTACATGTATTTTAACCCAATTATGGCTGAGGTTTGTCCCAACCTGTCATTGTGTACCGTCGCGTAGCCTCGTGTAGCCCTTATTTGCACTGTGATATATAGTTTCTAGTATGTAGCACAATGGGCTCCGATGTCCAGTGGCTGAATGTGGCTGAGATCAGTACGCTGTGTCGTCAAAGTTTCCCTACACCATCACCACTTTACATGACTCTGGAAGCATGGACGACGCCCACAATACTTAACGTGTGCGCTTCGAGCTCGTTCATATGGGGTACAGCAGTCTCAGCGGGATTCACATTAGGGCGTGGCAGACGTTGACCTCATCACGATCACTCACAGCCTGAGCTCAGGCCTTGCCACCTTCAGCAACATATATGCAGCAAGCACGGACGCTGCTGACAACTACTCGCGAACGACTGCCGCACCCGAAACTCTCTCTGATGCTTTTGGCGCACGCGATGTACCAACGGAATCCCTAACCCGCACATGACGGCTCCCGGCCCGGGGCCGCCCATATCTCCCTTGCATCTCATCCTGAAATACCCCTCCGTCGGCCACCCGCCCGTCCCTTCCTCCCTTCTCCCCTCCATTCCAAAATCACCGCGAGCAAGATTTCTGGAGAGCCATGTCCGCCGAGCCAGCGTCAGCGTCAGCACCCATGCACCGTCTGACCTCGCTCGCATCTCACCTCAGGCCTCCCACCAGCACCAGTCGCATGAAGGTCGTCGTCTGCCGCGACCTGGGCCCGGACGTGATGCCCCTCCTCCGCGCGCGCACGGAGCTCGACGTGAGTACCTGGAACGGCGTCGCACGGCGCACGCGGTGACGGTCTGTACGTAGGTCGTCGTCTGGCCGGAGGACCGCGCGTGCGAGCGCGCGTGGCTGCTCGAGCACGTACCGGGGGCGGCGGGCGTGCTGGTGATGCTCTCGGACAAGGTACTTCCCTCCTCCTGCCCCGTCCACTCGCGTCTCATGCACCCTCACCCCACCAGGTGAACGAGGAATTACTCGATAAAGGCGCGTCGTAGCTGCCGCGCTTTCGCGGGGATGTTGACGGGCGTGCAGCTGGTCCCACTTTGAAGGTGGTGTCTACGATGTCGGTTGGCTACGGTGCGCCCCTGCCCACCTCCCTCTCGTACCTTTTTCCTCACCGCCCCACACACAGAACACGTCGACCTCCCCGCCCTCGCCGCGCGCAACGTCCGGCTGGGGTACACGCCCGACGTGCTCACCGACGCAGGTGACCATTCCTCCCTCTCCCGTTCCCCACTCCCGCTAGTACACCAAGCTGAAATGCAAATGATGTGTGGACAGTCGCGGACGTATCGGTGATGCTCGCGCTGATGGCGGGCCGGAACGCGAAGGAGACGATGGGCGTCGTGCAGCGGGGGGAGGTGCGTCCCTTACTCGTTCCCCCCATTCCCTCACTCCCCCTCCCATCGCCATCCCCCACCCCGCTAACCCCACCCCAGTGGCCCAACACCTCCTGGTCCCCCTTCTCCTTCTGCGGCCCGCAGCTCTCCCGCCCGTCCCCCTCCAGCACCCGCACCGCGGGCTTCATCGGCTTCGGGCGCATCGCGCGCGCCACGCTCGCGCGCCTCGTGCCCTTCGGGATCACGCACGCGCTGTACACCACCTCCCCCGGCTCCGCGCCGAGCCCCGCGCAGGACGCGCAGTACACCCGCCAATTCAGCCTCACGTCCGTCCGGCGCGCGGGCAGCCTCGCCGCGCTCGCGCGCGGCAGCGACGTCGTCTTCGTGCTCGCGCCGGGCGGCGCGGCGACGCGCCACGTCGTCGACGAGCGCTTCCTGCGGCAGATGAAGCGCACGGCGGTGCTCGTGAACACCGCGCGCGGGACGCTCGTCGACGCGCACGCGCTCGCGCGCGCGCTGCGCGAGGGGTGGCTGTGGGGCGCGGGCGTGGACGTCGTCGAGGGCGAGCCGGCGGTGGGGAGCGCGCACCCGCTCGTGCAGGAGCCCCGGTGAGTGATGAGCGCGGGTGGGCGGGGACTGCGGACTGATGGTCCGACAGGTGCGTCGTCCTCCCGCACATCGGGAGCGCGACGACGGAGACGCGGCTCGGCATGGCGACGCTCGCGGCCAACAATCTGCTCGCGGGCGTGTTCGGCGAGGCGATGCAGGCCGAGTTGGACTTGAAAGGGAGGACTTGAGAAGAAACACTGAGGGGTATAGAATGTACTTGCATAGGACCGGTGGTTGGGTGACGCTATTTTTGTGACAAAACGACGGTATACAAATTTGTTGTTGGCTGTGTAGCCTACGCTTTATGGCAGCCTGCCATGCTCAATTGTGGGTGTCAGCGTCAACAGACTGACCCGGACCCGAGGCATGCCGACGCGAATACAGGCAGGAACGGGGATACCACCGCTGCCAGTGCCGTGTGCTCAAGGGAACCAGAATCGAAACGTGCCACAACCCAATCCAACATCATCATTAACGCCATGCTCCCGGGAACACAGCGGATAGAGGTACAACCACATCGAGTCGAAAACAGCTTGACAGCCATACCAGTACTCTTCATGACACCGAAGCCCTCAAGTTCACTCGAGGTCGCCCAAAGCGTACGCCCTAGCCTGCCGCGATCCCTGAAGCGACACAAACATCAGTCTCACCCGTCCGTTCGAGGTGGACAGACAACTCACCCAAGCCCGCGCCTGTTTCCCGGCCTTGCCCTTCTTCGCCGAGGCCTGGTTCCCCACCGCCGCCGCCGCCGCCGCCGCACCCCCCTGCTTGACCGCCACGCAGTTCCCGAATCCCCCGGCGGTCGTGAACGACACGAGGCACGTATCCTTATTCGGGCCGCCCGCGCACTTGGTGTTGGCTGGCACCTGCACCTCGAGCTGCTGCGAGCCCGTCGTGGCGGGGGACTTGTCGCCGTTCTTGGTCACCGTGGCGGCGACGAAAGACTTGCCGGTGCCGGCTGCGTCGATCTTGGCCGTCACTTGGCGGGAGCCGTCCGTGCCACTACGTTTTTATCAATGACACGACCGCGCACCGAAATAAAAGGAATAGGGGGGGGGGGAGGCGTACCCGTTGAAGTTCGTGATGGTGGCGGCGAAGGTGGTGCCGGACATCGTGACGGCGGCGGACGTGCCCAGCGCCTGCGCGACGTTCACGTTCCCGCAGGGACTCTGCGCGCTGGGCCGCTGGACGTCGCTGCGCGCGGGCGTGCCCTTGACGCCGAGCGCGGGGGCGATGGCCGCGTGCGCGCTGACCTGGAGCGCGAGCGAGGCGGCGAGGAGGGAGGCGAGGAGGGGCTTGGCGAACATGGTAAAGCTGGAGGGAGGGGTGCTGGCAAAGAGGGCAGAAGGTGAACGTAAAGTGTCAAGCGAACGACTAGGTGCGTTGCAGAGGATCCGGCCTCAGATGTGGAAAGGGAATGGAGGGCTGCGAGCGGGCGGGCGGGGTTTTATACGTCGCATGTGCCATCTGAAGCTAACCCGGTGAGTGTACTGTATTGTGCAGACGCAGGACGCCCTGGCAACGGGCAGGGTGATTCCCTGTTGCAGGTGCCTGGCCATCGTGATTGGCTGATGTTGCCAAAGTGCGTCAGATGGGGGTGTCTGTGCTGGGCCAATCAGAGCGGGTCCTTGGCGGGGAAGGGGAACGGCCTATCAGATTGTGTTGAGCCGGCGGTCGATGCGATGCGAGGAGAACAACTCGGAGCTGACAGCCGTTTGCAGATTGATGGGCCCACTTTCCAAAAATCACTTACAGTCGGACCACGTCGGACAAGCAATTGTAAGTCCCCGAGAGACGGAAATCAAACCATCTGGACTTCCCCACCTTCCTCCGACGTCCCTGGCACCCACTCCGACCCACTCCGACTATACGCGATTTTCTGAATTGGTGGTCTATCGATCTGCAAACGGCTGGAAGCTATGCTTTTGTGACTGCGTCATTCTACGAGTCCCTACCGACTGTTACGGAATGAGTGTAGGAGTGTTCCGATTCCCCTAGAATCGGTTTACTGTTCAGTCGTTGTATAGGGCTCTCTGGTGATCGAAAATTGCCAGCGTTGAACAGGGGGTATACCCCTTATAGCCCAAATTACCTTAACTGTAACGGGAGCACCCTCCTTAAATGGAAGGTCCACCGATCCAAATCTTACCACCATCAGCAAATAGGAGCTATTACCTCTCATGTCAATAATTACCGTTTGTGAATAGGGACTAATTCCAGATATGTAGTGTGGTCTCTGCACGGCACGATCCTTGCAAGATCTCGGGCCAATGGCACTGTCAGGCATCCCCCGGCTGTGTGTGGAATTGCGCCAATGGCAAGTACCCTGCTGCCTATGGCACAAGATTGGTAAGTTACATACGAGGCATAGTACTGGCAGCATTGAGGCCTCAGCCTGACGACGTGCATCTCAGCTACAGTATGCATGTGCACTGACTCAGTGACTCGATAGTAATGCTACCCGAGTGTAGTACTGATGTAAATAGTGTATTGTGTATTGAAATAACTGTACTTGACACCGAGTATAGGATGATTGAAGGTTCTAGCCACACACAGTTATGTTTGAGAGTTACAAACTTATATGATTTAGTATCACTGAGATCAACATATAATAACTAGGAGTATTCTTGATGCCGCGCAGTGCCCGGGAGGCTAGAAAGACTATTTACCTACTTGTAGAACCCTTGCCACTCGTTTACCTTGCGAGGAATCGGACCTGGCGTGCCGCGCAGCGCCGAATACTTCCCAAGTTCTATTTTTAGCTTCCGAGAAGGAAGGTGCAGTGTCGTACATACCACAGCGGGCAGTTCACCTCATTCCCCGTACGCCACCTCGAAGATGCTCTGGCGTCTCTGGGCGAGCCCCAACGGGATCAACCGTGTCCGTACTCTCCCTCCTCCGCCGCACCACCACGCACTGACACACTCTGCGCAGTAGTACAAGCACGGCCAGGAGTCGTGGGCGCTCGTCACCGGCGCGTCTGACGGCATCGGCAAGGCGTGCGTCCCCTTCCTCCCCGCCTCATCCGTCCCTCCTGACCCCCGACGCGTCCCCCCTTACCAGCGTAGCAAAAGCCCTCGCGCAAAAAGGCTTCCACGTCCTCCTGCACGGGCGCAACCCCACGAAACTCACCGCCGTCCGATCCGAGCTCGCCGCCGAGTGCCCGAACGCGCAGTTCGAAATCGTCGTCGCGGACGCGACCAAGTCCGCGCTGGCGCGCGAGGTTGCGGAGGCGTGTAAGGGCCGGACCGTGACGATCCTGGTGAACAACGCGGGGTATACGAGCACGCTGATACAGCCGCTGGAGACGCAGGACTACGACGGTAAGGACCCGCTCTCACTCACTCGGTCGCGTACTGTCCCGTTGAGAGGTGAACTGATTGGTATGGCATGGTATAGCGGTACAAAGAGGCATCGACATCGGGTGCAGCTGGACGACGCAGCTCACGCGCGCGCTCCTCCCGCAGCTGCGCGCGGACGCGCCCGCCGCGGTCGTCAACGTCGGGAGCTACGTCGCCAGGCACCCCCCGCCGTTCCTCGCGGTGTACGCGGGGACGAAGGGGTACATGCTCGTGCGTCCCCCTTTCTTCTTCCCTCTTCCCACTACCCCCTCACTCCCTGTTCCCCAACCTGAACGGTGTCGGACAGGCCTTCTCCCGCGCCCTCCGCACCGAACTCGCCCTCCTCTCCCCCTCACCCATTTCCGTGCAATACCACGAAATCCACTCCGTCGCGACCAAGGCGAACGGCTCGCCCGTCTCGCTCGCCGCGCCGCACCCCGACGTCATGGCCAGAGCCATCATAGTCGCGATCGGGCGGGACAAGGAGTATGTGACGCCGTACTGGGTGCACGAGCTCACGAGCTGGGTGTTGCGGGTGTTGCCGGAGCGCGTGGTGGCGAGGATGGCCGGGGGGATTTTGCAGGGGCAGAGGACGGATATCAAGAGGGGGGAGGGAGAGGAGGCAGGCGGAGTAGGGGAGTAGGGATGGGATGGCGCGGAGGCCGTTTTCTTGACGCTGCGTGGGTAGGTACTCCGTTTCGTGGACGTTGCATCACATGTACCTACTGCCATTCCGGTACATGCAGACCTTCTTTCGCAGCGTACATCGCATGTTATCCTCCCACCCCGGAGGCCAGGCCTCGGTACGTCCTCAAACCCACCCGTGCTTCAGATCCTCCGAAAGCTGCGCCCCCGCAGCACAAGCACGCGGCATCCCTCGAGCGACATTCCACCTCCCCCCGCGAGACGCCGAGGACTGCTGCGACACGCAGCGGCTAGCGCTTCCTGCACGCACACCTTGGCCAGCCGAGAACGAGCGCAGGCAGCGATATCACCGCCAGCAACCGCCACATCCACCAACCACGATACCGCTCCGCTCACTCACCCGCCCGCACCAAACAGCGGCAGCGCGTCCGCGAGTGTCCCCCCGAAACTCCTCTTCTCGCTAAAACAGGTTCGCAAACGAGGGCACCAAGTACGAGTACGAGTCACCCACTGCGGATAGGAAGGAGCAGACAAGACGGACGCAGGCGGGGGATATACCCCGCCCCTGATCAGCCGGACGGCTCGATGCTGCCCTCGATATCTCCGCCAGCGAGCGCCCGCCCGCCGCTCGGCGGCATCGTCGTTACCGCGGCGACAGTGCGCCCGGGACACGGCACTTGGTATCAGACGCACGTCGCGACTCCTCTGCATGGGATCCACGAGCAGATGGGCGGGCGGGCGGGGATGGGGAGGGGACTCACGTCGTCTGCCTGCGCCGGCTCGGCCAGGGCCAGCGTGCGGTGTGCGTCACGGGGAGGGCGTGAGGGCGCGAGCGCGTCAGCTCCTCCGGGGCGAGGCCCGCGAGCGTGGTGTCCACGTCTCGCCTGGCCGTCGTCGGGCGCGAGGGTCTGTGCGAGCACTCTTTCCGACTCCACTCACCGAATGGGAGCGCTGGAGCCGTAATGCGAGTGAGACACAGATCGCCTCTCGAAGGGGGGGGGGGGTGGACTGACAAAAACGGGGACTCGGGGGTGCGGAAAATGGGGACTCGGGGGACGAGCCAGCGGGTGCGACTGGAGAGAGGTGACCCGGGGCGCGGCGGCTGGGGCTGTCCAGCAAGTGTGTCAGTGTGCCAGCAGCCGGGGGAGATGCAGGGACTTACGCTGCGGTCGCCGTGCTCGGGCCGGACCCGAGGGCGTCGTGGAAGATGTCGCACCTTCGGGCCCAACTCCTCGATTGTGCCCGCTACGCCTCTGCGCCGCGCCCCGGGAAAGCATATGATCAAACATCAAGGTATCAAGGTTCAGGTTAAGCAGAAAAGAATCGGAGACAAGTGTGAGCGTGTGTCTATCCGCCAGGGAGATATTTGTGACTCACGATCCGGCCGAACTGGGTACGTGGTCATGGCCGTGTGAGTAAGGATCAGGCTAGCTGAACCTACTTTCCCGTATTTCTGCGGGAGTTCCTCGTGCATCTGGCGGAGCTCGGCCCATGTTGCAGGGCCGAGGCCGGGGGAGCGCCGGCTGGGACTAGCCAAAATGCGTGGTTAGTGTGCCACCTCTACGGGGGAAAGCATGGCGCGCCACGTACGCCACGGTCGCCGTGCCCGAGCCGTGTTCGAGCAGCGAATGGATACCGTCGACCACCTCGGGGCCGAGATCATTCACGACGTCAGCCATAACGCTCCGCACTTCTATGGAATACGAGAGAATGTGAGTCCAGAGGGAAGCGAGCACAAGCAAAAACGGCTGACAGTGGTTGTATACAATTGACATCATGATCATAATCGCCAGGGCCGCATATGGGTAGCTCAGTCGGAGGAATGACGGTTGTCCCATCGATCATCTTGCGCTCAGGCTTTACGCGCCTACGCTGAGGTCTAATCCATAGCGACGAGTCATAATTAACGCGGACATAGAGGACAGTTGGCGCGGATACATACGATGTAGTAGGTGGGGCGCTCGCATCGGAGGTGCTCGAATCAGAGCCGAAGGCCTTCTCCGCGAGTTTGTTAGCAATTGGCTCGAGGGCCTTTGCCACGTCCGGGCCGGACTTCTCTGCCACTTTCCCTATGGTGCTCGCAACGCTCCTCCGCTGAGGTCTGATGACTTTCGTATATTCAGTACATGGGGCTCCAGTCATAGCCTTCGTGAGCCTACCCGTTTGCCTGCCCATCAATCAAGAAAGGGGGGATGGTTGGACTCGGAATCGAGCCGACGGAGGGGATGGAGGGGGCGAAGCGAAACGCGGACGAATGTCTGTTGCGAGAAGCTTGATGGACAGCCATTCCTAGAATACCTAATCGTAATGCTCACGATGCGATAGCGGATGCACTGGAGGCAGCCGTGGTGGTCGCTTGAGGGATGGCAGAGGGAGGAAGAACGACGCGAGGTCCGGAGTCCGGACGCGCGATATCTGGCCTGCGCAGATGTCTGGAATCAGCTATTGAGTTCAAATAGAACAGGACGTACAGCTTGACGGGGATGTGGGACACTCCGCTGCTCAGATGTTTCAGTGCATGGCATCCAATGCCGGCGGTCACGAACTCACATTTCGCGTTTAGTACTTCCCGAATTGGGCCCGCCAAAGAGCTCCGATGCGATGAACTTGAGCCCGTCTTGGAGGCCGTCTTCAAAGGCAGTGCCGATGACTGCAGTACGGGCTGGCGCTGTCGGGCACCCTGAGTCAACGCTTAGTTAGTGACAGATATGACACGCACACAGGAGCCGCAGTAGCTCTAGTTTCTCGGATATCTGGAAGTAATTCAAGAGGTGTCAATGAAGGCGTGTCGAGGAGGTGAGAAGAACAGTAAATCCTGTTAGTCCTGAGCCCATAGCTTACGACAGAGCCAGGGAAGTCGTAAGAGTAGCTGTGGTCGTCGTTCGAGTGGATTCGAAGCTTCCAGGAGGAAGTGCAAGTCCTGGACCCTGGTTCTGGCCCCGGAAACCTCTGCAGAGGAGCATGGATCCAGAGACTCTGTTCAGCTAGAGTAAGACGTACACTGCTCTCCGGGCTGTGTCGGGTACCGGAACTCCAAGGACAGGGGAAACTGCAAGGACGATAGTGGTGCAAATCATGGCAGCAATAGGTTTATTACTACGATCGTAGGTGGAGTCAGTATAACTAGCAGGTGAATATGGAGAAAACTCACTATATATTATCAGTGCTCAGCACCATGAAAGAGTCTATAGTGAACGCGAAGAAGACGTAAAGGCTGCGAGCGATCAGAAAGCGCGACCCAGCGTTGAATGACGCGTGCTTACTGTCCGGCACCGAAGCGAATGAATAGAACGAAGAAGGGAGCGAAGACCTGGTCCTCTCTGGAGCTGCAGAGAGGGTTCTGCCTGGCCTTTATACAGCGGGCCTGCCTAGTTGGCCCTACAATGGGACCCACAACACCAGCCTCGAGAGTGTAATTATAGTACACCACCTAATGGTCGGGCTGAGCATCAAGAAGATACGGGTATGAGATGAAGTCGGCCGAACGTCCCATGGTAGGGAGAGACAGCGATCGGCGAAGTGCTATCTTACGGAAGAAAAGATCATGATCAGTTCATGTCCGACTTCTGAAGGTTGCCATGATCTGAGAGGCTTCACTCGCAACATCCACACCGAAGAGGTAGGCATTGGCAGGTGCCGTAGCCTTGTTAAGAGCTCGCGTTGTAATTTTAGTAAACGCGCGAAAACCATTGTCTTTCACAGAGTAGTAAACGAGGTCAACGACGCTAGGCAATATAAACAGTGTATGTCGACTTGCAACCCTGACCTAGATTCTAGAGCAGGTCCAGATCCGGAAATTGAGTCGACTCGGATACAGGCTGAACTAGTAATCGCTATACGCCACCCGAGAATCGATTGTGTGGCGAATCTGCACCGAGGGCATAACGGAGTCCGGACATCATGAGCTGGAACGCTGTATGATATCGTCAGAGAAACGAGAAACTGAGGGTAAATGATGGGGAATCGGAAGCGCTGTTTGCATCATCACTGTAACATTGGCAGGGCTAGGCAGCTCGGGGAAGACATCGACTCGCAGCCCGAGTCCGAGTCCTCTCACTGGACTTGCGATACAGCGTAATGCAGGTGCTACGCACTGCAGCTGGCGAAATGACCACCGTGACCAGCTTGTTACATCGGAGAGCCCCCAATCTGTCGGAAAAGGCAAAGTACTAGTAGCAAATCATATTACCAATGGGAAAGGACGACTAGTGCCCGACCAGAGTCGACAGGTCTGAACAGTACCCATGCTCAGGCTCGATACACGAGCAGGTTTGGCGGACGAGAAGCAGACGGCAGAGTGGGATCGCTCAGGTCGCAATGGCATATTTGAGAAGCGTCATTTCAGCTCCGGTGCCGTCGCATTGAAGTAAGGAGCCCAGAGTACTTACTAGTACTTTCTGAATAAGGGGGTATCGGGAGAAAAGTTTTCATTTCAAGTTGTCATTGATATCACTTGCTACTATGGACTCGGATGCTCTTCCGGAGCATGGATGAACGACGCCCAGACCGTCAAAGAAAGAAATTGCGGAATCAGAGAACTGCTATGAAAAAGGGGAATCGGTGCGCTTCGTTCCCTCGTCATCTGTGCCGGAGAGGTAACAGGAGAGGAAACTGCATACTGCCATTAGTTGATCATAGCGGTACAAATATTCATCGACATGTGCACTATGTTCGCGTATAATAGTATTTTATTGCCCCCTTCTCACTCTTCCCCACCCAAGATGCCACCCAGGAGAGGCAGCAGATCCTCAGCCCCCTGCTTCAGATCCTTCCCCAAGCTACGACGAGACCTTAGCAGGAAGAAGAGACTTCCGATTTGCAAGCTTCCAGGTCATCTTCGAGTGATCGACGATCATTGCCAAAGGACGCAGGCTTTATGCTCCGACTGTAGGTGCGTAGGGAGGAATATTAGCGACAAGACACCGTAATAAGTAGGTGTAGTAACTTACAATATCCATGCATGTCCTTGCGTTGCGCTTCAAGAGAGGCCCGAGTAGCGGAGTCGAGGCGCCGGCTGGGACTATAGGAACAGATAGATGTAAGTAGGTGTCACAAGGTGGTGGTGAGGTGCTACGTACGCTGCCGTCGCTCGAGCCGCCGCTGAGCAGCGACTGGATGCCATCCACCACCTCCGGGCCGAACTTCTCCACGAGATCGCCCAAAATGCTAGCTGCGCTGCGCGCTTTCCTGACATCCGGCATGCACGCACGAATGAATATCAATGCGGAATGAATAAGAGAACACTGACAGTGCAGCAGTATCAGGGTTTGCACAGGGAATACCGCCAGTTCCACTTGCGATGGACGGTTCGATTCCCGGAGCGATTGCGGACCCTTCAAGTCCCTTGTCACCTAGGCTCCTTCGCTGGGGTCTGATACAGATACCATTTGTTTTGATTCAATGGACGAAGCAAAGGTCGGGATCTGGTACATACCGAGCAGTGGTTGAGCCGGCATCGGAAGTGCTGGACCCAGAGCCCAAGACATGCTCTGCCAGCTTGCTCGCCAGTGGTTCAAGGGCCTTCGCCACTTCCGGACCGTACTTCTCCGCTACCTTCCCTATCGTGCTCGCCACGCTCCTCCGGTGGGCCCTAGTACATGCCTCGATCAGCATGGACGAGAAAGAAAGGAGACACTGCTTACGGGGCTGCAGTAGGCTGAGCACTCGCATCAGAAGTGCTGGAACCAGAGCCAAAGGCCTTCTCAGCGAGATGACTCGCTACTGGCTCGAGGACCTTTGCCACGTCGGGACCGTACTTCTCTGCTACCTTAATCATCGTGCTCGCTACGCTCCTCCGCTGAGGCCTAAGAGCGGCAGATACTTCAGTATCGTCGCTATGGGTGAAGGGGGTGACCTAAACGTACGGTGTGGTAGGCTGCGCGCTCGCGTCAGAGGTGCTGTATCCAGAATCGAAGATATGCCCCGCGAGATCCGTTGCCAAGGGCCCGAGGGCCTCGACAGCTTTAGGTCCGTACTTCTTTGCTATTTTGAGCGCGTCGCTGGCCAAGCTTCGACGCTCTTTGTGGTCAGGACCCGATCTCCCGAAGAACTCCTGGGTAATAAACTGAAGCCCGTTTTTGAGACCCTCTTCAGTAGTGGTTCCAACGCTTCTGGCAGATCTATGGTGAATGACGCCAGAAATGCTCAGCTGACAAGAGCTGTAACACGAGATAATAAACATACACCGTCGCTGCTGTAGGCGTGGATGCTGTGCCTTCGAGCAGTGGCGGAGATAGATCCGTCGGCAGGTATTTGAGCTCAGGAGGGAAGATAACATGCCTGCGCGATGAGTAATGGTGTATAAGGATTCATGACATCCATGTATGTCCATAACAACTCATGAAGGGAAGGACGCGGATGCACTAGGAGTACTTGTGGAGGTCGTCTGAGGGACGCTAAAGTCTCCAGAAGGACCGAGAGCAGATCCCGGGAGTTCAGGGCCAGGAAGACTTCTGCATTTGGCATGAAACAAAATATCTGAGTCCGTGTAGAGCGAGGACGTACAATATGGTGGCGGGCAATTCGATGGGGTCGGGAGCCCCAAGAGCGGGCGAAATAACAAGAATCGAGGCAATGACGACGGTGAAAGAGACCATGGCAGTAGTAGGCTTATGACTAGATTTCCAGACGAGTCAGTATAACTCTTAGGCAGGACATACAGAAACTCACTCAATATTATCAGTGCTCGGCACGATGAAAAAGGTCTAGAGTGGAAGTGAAAAAGACGTGAAGGCTACGAGGGATCAGAAAGCGTTGACCAGTGCTAAGACGCGAGTGCTTACTGTCCGGCACCAGAAGCGAATGACTAGAATGAAGGAGGGAGCGAAGAGCTGCTTCTCGTGGCTCTTATACCTCGAAATACACGCGCTTGACACTCCGATGGGACCCACAATGCAAGCTGCGAGACGTAAATATAGCACTCGAGCTAGTGGCCGACCTCAGCTTCAAGGAGAGACGGGTTTCAGTCCAGCGCCCCATGCAGATTTCAGGTAGAGATGATGGGCCAGCTTCTCATGGAGAGAGAGATCAGTCCATGACCAGCTTAGCGCTCAAGGTTGTCGCGATCTGAGTTGATTTCAGTCCCATAAATGAAAGCCGGCGCGACTGGCAGGTGCAGTGATCCGAGGCAGTATTGGCCCAGTATAGAGGGAGAAACCCAGGACGACCTGCCAGGCTTATGTGAAGGAGATGTCAACTTGTAAATCTGGCACAGTGGTATGTAGATCGTAGAGAAGAGTTCTCTCTATGACCCACGAACCACCGGCTAGACACTGATGTCCCGGAAACCCGAGTCCACACGGATCGACTAAGGGTATGCGCCGCGCATAGGAGTCGGTGTCGTGTGGCGGACGGTGCCAGTGGCGACTCTACATCGCAGAGCAGACATCAAAATCAGAAAGCGAAGCACTTCCATAGACCGCCAGGAAAAGCAATGGTCTTCGGTGATCAGTACTGATAGAGATCCGAACGAGTTTTCCCTTACGCTGTTGGATGGGTCAATGAGACTATTAAGTCCCCTTATTAAGTCCCCTGGGCCATACGACAACAACCCGAAGCTGCAGCTGAAGCGCTTTCGGAACAAGCGCTAAGTGTGGGATTTGCATGGGAAACTAGATTTGAATGCTGAGCCGCGAAGTACTTCAGAGTTGTAGTACAACCGAATGAACTGAGTATACTGTATGATAGTATACAAGGACGCGAACTTGAAGTTGAAGCTGTGGCGGAGATAGAATCGGAAAAGATGGGAGTCCGCTAGGCTTGAAACTTCGCCTCTCAAATAAGACTTACAGTGCCTTGCATAAAAGTCCGGAAACCTTGTACCAGCCAAACAAACCTATATGGGGTAGTCGATCACCATAGTGCGGGCTGTTGACTGGTTGGCGGGACGCTTCGACATCCATGTATGAGGGTCGTTCTTGTGGGACTTTGACCTTTGCGTGCTCGATATGCTGAAGAGATACAGATCTGAGCGTTATTCAGCCTTGAGACGGGCATTTGTGTCCCAGTAGCGACATAGGCTGACTCGAGGAACCGTCGCGCCCTCGGTCAGGTGTTACCCTATAAGGTATTGTTTGGCTGGGACAAACAGAGACACGCGAAACGCAGTTTCCGGACTTTTATGCAAAGCACTGTAGTAGACGAGCAACTGTCTTATAAGGAGGCTTGTTAATTTTTAGTATTACCGCCGCAGAAGTCGGGAGGTTACGCATATGGTTGCTCGATATCAATATCGAGTGGCTGTGCCATTTCGTGGGACGAACCTACCAAACTCAACGAGTTATCGAGTGGCTGTGCCAGAGGCGCCACAACGGCTGCTGTGGCTCTCCCCGAGAACTCGATTTGTGCCTGCCATGACAGGTGTCGGACGAGCTCCCGTACGCGAGTACAATAGGTAAAATACCTGTGTATACTGTATACTTGAGACCATATATATGAATGTAGATGCGGCTTGATATCCATTACCCCAAATCATACCAACAGACCTTGATGTCCATGCAGAGTTTTTATGGAGCAGTGAATGCTGAGTGTTCAGCACTCAGCAGCAGTTAGACAGTTCACAGAAGTAGATTTACAGAATTATTTTTAATGAAATATCCTCTGCGCAGTTGGCCTGACTGGGTGTCACCACATTTACAGATATCCGCAGTAATTCAGACCTTGTAAGGCGGTGTGGAGGGGGGAAAGCGTGCAAACTACAGATTCAATGCTAAACCTCTTTTGTGGAATTGTGGGGGACTGGTGTTTGCTTTGAATGTTCGATATAAGAAGTCACTTGCCCCGGAGCACCCTAAATTGAGGAATTACAGTATTTTGGGCTTGAATTGCCTTCAGAAAATATGCATGGACTAGCTGTAGACTTTCTCATGGTTTCAGCTGCCATTTTATAGGAGATATATCTCAGAGAACGATGGACGGGTTGAGTATTAGTATGGCCCCGGAGGGGCCGGACAAATTCGATTTTAGTAGTATTTACACTCGGATTTTACGGTAAAACATGCAATCAGTCACTCACTAGCTGCTTTGTTCCTACTTCGGGGCTCTGAGGGCGATTTGTGGAGCATAGGCCCGAGAGTAACGCAGATTTCGGTCCCAAGGGCCTCAAAGCCACAACTGCCACATGGCTCTCTGAGCCAATCCCAATTTTTCTTTTTTCTTTTCTTTTTATTTATTTTATTGCAACTCTATCATTATCGAGCGCAGAGTCCCC
>NW_006920419.1:980495-1005769 GCF_000344685.1 Gloeophyllum trabeum ATCC 11539 | reverse complement strand
TGCCATTTTATAGGAGATATATCTCAGAGAACGATGGACGGGTTGAGTATTAGTATGGCCCCGGAGGGGCCGGACAAATTCGATTTTAGTAGTATTTACACTCGGATTTTACGGTAAAACATGCAATCAGTCACTCACTAGCTGCTTTGTTCCTACTTCGGGGCTCTGAGGGCGATTTGTGGAGCATAGGCCCGAGAGTAACGCAGATTTCGGTCCCAAGGGCCTCAAAGCCACAACTGCCACATGGCTCTCTGAGCCAATCCCAATTTTTCTTTTTTCTTTTTCTTTTTATTTTATTTTATTGCAACTCTATCATTATCGAGCGCAGAAGTCCCCCTGAAGCTCACGCGTCTGCCAGAAAAGGCAGCCTCTTCTCCCCAAAACGGCAGGTGCGCGACCGAAGGACTGGAAGCCCCTTGCCGCACTTTGGCATGTGTATGCGCGACTCTCAACAAACTCTCAACGTAAAGTGCTCGATCAGGCGAATTATTTGCCAGAGATTAAGTCCAGTAAAAGCATAGAATAGTCACCAATAGGTAGCCTATCGTGGGACGGGCATAAAGAGACAGAAAGCAGGAGGTGAGCGGCGTGTCAAGGAAAGCGCACATGGCTTACCATTGCCACGGTGCCTTCAGTACTAAATAAAGCGGGGGACGCTGCCTAAACGGGCGCAAGGGGGGACTTCACTGGCGCGTATCGGAAATGTTCACTAGCCTAGGAGTCCGCGCAGCCACGCCACAGCTGCGGATACCACCTATATATGCATATTATGCTGCATAGGAGAAACTTCGATTCCACCACCAGCTGTTTCGGCTGGATAACACGCAATACAACGCACTAGATATTGAACTTCTGCGGTCTATAGCTGTTGAGTTCATGTTCAAAGTTCTTAAAGCAAGCGTATAAATAGCTGGATTCCCATGGGATCACGCAGCACTCATTCACACAACCTTCGTTCAGCTGAGCTAGGGTTGTATTGAAGACATCTTTGAATCCGTGTCCAGTCGTTTGGCCTGGTGTTCAAGTCATGTTTTGGCGAATCGTCTCCCGAGCCAATGTGATGGATCGAGTACTACTCTCGAATTTACGCAGTTTCCGAACCCCGGCTCACCTTGTCCTTTTGATGTAGTTTCGTGATACAGACGAACCCTGGGCTCTTGTCACCGGAGCTTCAGATGGAATCGGGAAATCGTAGGTCTAGTAGGTCTCCTGCGAATCACATCGCACTGCTAAGCCAACACTCCTTAGACTTTGCAAAGTTCTTGCTAGAAGAGGCTTCAACATAATTTTGCACGGACGAGATCCAGCAAAGCTCTCCTCATGCTGTGACGAGTTACTCGTGCTCGCACCAAAGGGGAAGTTCGAATTCGTCGAAGCCGACGCTACTCAGCCGGCACTTGTACAAAACGTCGTCGAAACAGTTTCAAATAAGCCTCTCACAGTCCTGATAAACAATGTCGGATACACTACCGGACCCGTTCAGCCTCTGCTCACCATTGATCCCGCAGGTGCCTCAATCACTCACAGGTTGTATCTGCGGGATAATTTACCTCGTCTTCACAGAGATACAGCGAGGGATCGACACAGGTGTTACTTGGACTGCGCAGCTCACACGAGCCCTCCTGCCGCTCTTGGTACAGCACAAGCCGTCCTTGATAATCTATCTCGGAAGTTACGCTGCAACTCACCCTCCGCCTTTCATCGCGCTCTACACAGGTACCAAGGGCTTCGTCCAGGTACGATTGAACGCTCTCTGGTTTCTGGCCTGGTGTTTCCTCATACATTAGCCCAGACTTTCTCTGAATCCTTGCGGCGCGAGATGCGTGTCATAGGCCACAAAGAAGTCGAAGTGCAATACCATGAAGTGTACTTCTCCGCGACAAAATCCAATGGTGCTCCGGAGAATCTCGCTACACCATCCCCTGATCGCATGGCCGAAGCGATTATCAGCGCAGTTGGCAGTTACAAAGGCCATGTGATCCCATACTGGGTTCATGAACTACTGAGCTGGGTGTTTCTCCTTGTTCCAGAGTGGCTGATCGCCCGCATTTCTGGAACCGTTCTGGCTAAGAAAAGGACTGATATCGGGCCGAGTCAGTAGCGATATTGAGGCAGGGTGCGTCTGCTTTATGATCTCTCGTTCGCAGCTCGATACGGTGGAGCCTTCTAGGAGGTCGTATGTGAGTATGCACACTCTCTAGCTGGCCTTGTGCTGACAACAACTATATTCTTGTCCTTTAAGCTCAAACTATTCGTTGTGTCCCATCATCTACGCTCGCTCAACTAGCTCCGTCGTGCTTACGTGAGACCTTACCGGGCCGGTATGACTGTGGCTGTTGTGGCCTAAATTTATCAAGTATCCAGTCCGTGGGCAACTTAATTATAAGGGAACGGTCTTACGACCTGTCTCTTCGAAGAATCCTGTCCCGTTGCGAAGCCTGATGCCTGGCCTATACATATCCTCAAGAGTGTCAGTCAAGTATATGCTTATCTCTTGGACCCTGAACGGGGCAACGTCTGGGAGTATCAGTGGACGTAGGGGCGCCTGTCTTACTGGGGTTGACCCTTCACGTATCTGAGTCCTGATATTCACTCGGGATATTCGGATGAAGGGAAGTATCTCATGTTGTCTACGTATGCGAATGCCTCACTCAAGTGCAACGAATCCTTGGACATCTTGTGGAGCACAAACCCTACCCCGAGTCACGACGTAGCCGGACGCAATACATAGGGGCCTGCCGATGCTATCTGCTCGTTCTCCTTGGCTGGTCGACTGATTTCTTCATTGCTTATCGCACGAAAATAGTGGTATCAGAGGGCTACAAATGCTTGGAGTACGTGGGTCCAGATACTTTCCCTTTGACCCCCGTCATGCTACTCCCTTTGAGCACTGGTTCAGAAAGCGCCAAAGACGATGGAGCTGACAAGGAAATCGAGCGCTATGAGTATCCTTCTGGGATCAAAGGCTTCTATTACAATCCCTACACGCAGATTTCTATGGTAGGAATTGTCTGCTTCACGTGCCCCGGCCTGTACAATGCCCTCCTTGGTCTCGGAGGCGCAGGAAGGATAGACCCCGCGATTAACGACGACGCAAATGCGGCGCTCTATGCTTCGTACGCGTTCTTCGCGTTCTTCGCTGGGTACGCTGGAATGTCCCCCTTCCTCATATCGTACTCACTGAAGTGTGACAGGTCTGTCAACAATGTCCTCGGGCCAAGACTTACTCTATTCCTTGGTACCACGGGTTATGCCCTCGGCCTGGGTTCCTACCTGTACGTGCATTCCCACATCCTGCTATTTATCGTCGGTAGGCTGGATACGTATGACATAGCGCGATGAACATTCATCCAAATGTGGGCGGTTTCGTGATAGCCGCCGGAGCCTACGAGGGGCTTTGTGCGGCTTTGCTTTGGACCGCCGAAGGTTGTTTCATGTTAGCGTATCCCACTGAGTCCCAGAAAGGAATGTTTATCGGCGTCTTCTGGTCGATATTCAACATGGGGGGTGTCGTAGGCGCATGTGTGTCTCTTGGACAGAACTTCAATTCTGAGGTACACACGATGTCCACTCTTCCTCTTCCTCCGATTCTCATGACTCCTGTGGTTTAAAACAGTCTAATTCTGGTGAGTGCCGCTTCGACGTCCATGAAACGAACCTCGACATACTTTGAGAATCTAACAACGCCCATAGTCGGCAATGGCACCTATGTATGTACCCTCTCTTCTGAGCTTTTCTTCCGGGATTTCTTATGAGTACTTCGGCAGATTGGCTTGCTCGTCATCAACATCTTGGGCGTCTGCCTTCCGTTGTTCCTGGCCGACCCAAACAAGATGATCCGCACTGACGGCAGCAGAGTGAAGACGCCCCGCCAGCCGACATGGAAGTCTGAATTCCGTGGCTTATGGATTGCCCTCAAGACTGATCCTCTCGTTATCATGCTCTTCCCGATGTTCTTTGCCAGTATCTGGTACTATACTTGGCGTCAGTCTCTCGTACACCCTTCTGTCTCGTCGTTTCGACTTACCGAACCTATTCAGAATTCAACGATTACAACGGGACACTGTTCAACATCCGAGCGCGTTCACTCAACAATCTTGTGTACTGGCTCGCTCAAATCTTCGGCTCTCTTATCGTAGGATTGATACTGGATTGCACGCGGTTAACCCGCAGACATCGAGCGTTCATAGGCTGGACCATACTGCTTTTCCTCGTGTTCTTCGTTCACGGCTGGGCATATGTCTACCAACGGTAACAGAGCAACAGTTCTTACGGGGGCATCGACGTTGACGGACATCATCAGGGGTTACACTCGGGAATCCATCGCGCTTACCACAAATCGCATGGATGTTTACGACCACGGATATACGGGACGCATCCTCCTGTACACTCTCTGCGGCGTATTGGACTCCGTCTGGCAAACGACGACGTACTGGATACTGGGCACCATGTCGAACGACCCCGCAAAGCTCGCGTATTTCACGGGTTTCTGTGGGTATCTGCATGCTCCCCGGCTTGCTTCGGGCTCACTGTCCTTCCAGACAAATCGATCCAAGCAGCCGGCTGTGCAGGCGCTTTCGCCGCAGACGCCGTCAAACTCCCGTGGGTCTCTCACTGAGCTTCACGCACTTCCTAGCGTGACATCCCGCCATCAAGGTACATGAATATTTTCGCGTCAACATGGGCCTTACTGGTGGCTGGCCTAATATTCACCTTACCTATGATTCACATGCGCGTGAACAACCATACGGATGATACGGACGAACTCGAGTAGGTCCAGAATTGATATTGGCGTTTCCTTGAGACTGATATTGGTCCCCAGCATTGATAGACATGCCTCTACACCAGAGGATAAGAAAGAGGAAGGGACAGAGGTGACAATACCTGTAACATGACGGCGTCAGTTGTCGCCGGTCTCATTACGTCCACCGATTGGAAGGACATTAGCACGTCGCGTCAGGATCATGCTTATCATAACGACGCAAGGATAGCAGTAAATACAAGAGATATTTGCGTACAACTTCATCACTCTCCGAGCCTATGGCCGGCACCCCACCTATGCCCACCCGTCTCCTGGACCGGTTGCCTCGTTCTAGGCGGTATGACGTGCACCCCACCCCCCGTCGTACCGGCCAAGCGCGTAGCAACTCCATCCCTCTGACCCAACAGCTTCTTCAACCATCCCGGCGCGCTCCCAAGACTCCTCGTGCTGGGACCAGCCCCGCCTCCGAAAATGAGGTACCACCAAGCGTGCCCCGCAACCAGACCTGTGACACTCTGCGCGGCTGCGGCGGGGCCTCCCATGATGAGGTCGAGGGCCGCTAGGGCGTATGGGAGATATTGAATCGGGAAGGTGATCAGTCCGAAGAAGGACGTCTGGGCGCCCGGGGGTGCCAGCGCTGAGCCGAGGTAGGTGAGGGCGAGCAGGAGAGGGCGGGTGTGGACGAAAGAGCCGAGAGGGATGTTGAGCGCCTTTGGGACCGGAGTTAGTCGAACTCTCGATAGCAGCTAGACCACGCACCAGAATGCCACAGGCTGTCAGCAGTAATTGCCAGGCGTAATCCGCAGAGCGTCCGGGGAAATGAGTGGATTCTAGCGCATCAGAATTCCGGCTACGATGTACAGTTACATCGTATCCCGAGCGACAGAGAGGAATCACATACTAAAGCATTGCGAGGTCAAAGATGAAGTTGATCCCCGAACCTGACAGGAAATTGAATATCAGCATGGATCATGATGGTGGGGAGTAGATAGCGGCAGGACAGCGTATGCCAACCGCAGAGACTGTCTCGCCTCCACAATACACATCCAGGTGTTATGTTCAGTAACACTTACTCCCAAGGAAGAAACTCGTGAAGACACGCCATACCTGATCTAGGACGTCAGGCATACACATTATTCGTGCTTGCGGCGAAGGCCTACCTGCAAACGCTTCATGACCAGCGGCTTGACAAAGATGACAGTGTATGGCGACACTATCTGAAGCATAACTGGCAGAGAGACGGCCAGCGTCGAGCCGCAGAGGAAGCGTGTCACTGGAGGAATCTTGCGTATCTCATCCCAGAAAGATGCTTGAGCCATTTCGCGTCCGATGAAGAGTTGTGCCAGAGACGATATTTGGCTTCTGATTTGGTTATAGGCTCAGACACAACAGCAACGCGTATGCATTGTCGGGTATGTGATTCTCGAGGATTCGAGGGGGAAGCGCGCAAGACGTGGCCTCGGATTATGCCGGTGGACGCGGCCCGCTTGTTGGACTCTAATTTGCCACAACCGGGCGGCTACATCGTGCGTGCGCATGCATTGATACGAATACCCGAGACAGCGTATTGTCTATAGACTACAGGATCGACCCCGCCTTTATGTTTTTCTGTTTCGTCTGTCGATTGTTTGTCCGATTGCTCTGAAGTTTGACTCTTGCAGACCATGGTCCACGGGCACCCGGGGATACGAAGTTAGCTGCATCTATGCCCGCATTACATGACCGTTGCACGTATCTGTCAGGCAGTAGTGCTCGTATGAATGGGTGAAGTAACTGTTCGCTCAGGCTTCACATGCTGTTTCCAGCTTACTGGGAATCTGTAGCGGCCTTGCTGCAACCATGCGAAGGTCTTATAAAGCTGGCTGGCCAAAATGCCGTCGTCCTCACCTCCGCCACTATTTGTCACTATCCATTGCCTAGTAGTCAACATGAAGGCCTTCTCGCTCATTCCACTCACCTTGGCTGCCTTGTCTTCGTTAGCAGGCGTATTCGCCCAATCGTCAGAAGCTGTGGTGTTGAGTCTACAAGCTGTGTCCAAAGCGACCACGAGCGTGAGGGGAACTCTCTCAAGCATGTCAGACGCCAATGTCGCCAGAGAAGGGCCGGTAAGTCGCCTGGCAGGGAGCTGGAGTGCTGTTAGTAAAAACTCACCTACTTGATAGATAATAGCCGTTAGCATGCAGAGTATCATCAGCAATTTATCCGATGCCATCGGTCAGGTCGACGTGGTAAGCAAATCAAATCATCTGCACTTCTGTATCCCCGCTAGACCGTGAAAATAGGTGGACCCAAAGCCCTTCAAGGGTAGAGAGGCTGAGGAGGTTCTCACCGCACTTACCGGCGTTAGTTCTTACTACTCATCTCAGCTGAGACGCCTCTTTGACTGACATGCCATACAGTTCGTCAGCGGTCAAAAGGAATTCGTATCGACAGTACGCGCACGCAGCACTAATTCAGGGATGGAGCTCATCCGCACACCGATATCTAGCTCATCAACAAGAAAGCGACGTTCCAGAAGGCGGGACTCACTGGAGACATAGCCAACTGCTTGCTGGGCTTGCAGGGAGTTACTGATGTGAGTTTGATTGCCCGTGCTTTTTTGGCGGCTCATCCTAAACGTGTCCCGATAGGCATACTTCGGCGACGTAATCAGCTTGATTCCGAGTCAAAGGGCTGCGGCGACGACGCAGAAAGGTAGTATAGACTTGTCGCTGGAGGCCGCGATCATGGCGTACGCTTAGGGCAAACACTGCTGTGAGCGCTGAGATCTGCCAAGCAGGGTTCAACACCCCGCGTATGTAAATACTGCCCGATGACAGCGCAACGATTTTGTATTGCTGCATTCGTGCAAAACATGCCGGGTACACGCCTCAGAGATCCGCTTTGAATAGCTCACTCAAAGGTGTAACCTTGGTGAATGACATCCCGGACACACCTGAGTCATACAATTCCAGCTGGTATACGTAGACATCGAAACTCACAGGGATCGGGGCCATCTTTCGCACAGCCGTTGAATGAGATCGGGTCGGAGAAATGGCAGAGCTGTCCGCCGTTATCCTCGTTCCCGAAGGGCGTCACACCCATCGACCGATGTGCACAATATGACACATTGCGCGATATCGATGCTTAGTCCTGCCTGGCGGTCCTTGCCATCGGAGGTATCCCAGATGAACAGCGCGAGCTGGTGGATCAAGGATCGCTTTTAGTACGTGTCTCCTGCGCGGTCGATTACAGTCAAAAGCCTCTGTGACTATTAATATACATTGCAGAATTCCGGTTGGGTACCAGAGAACCTCACGGTGGACCTAGCGCCGTGGGTACCTTTAGGAGTACCGCTAAAATCGACTTGGCGCATCAGCAAATCGAGGTATTCTCGGGATAGGTCGTAAGTGTGCTGGACTGTGCGCCGATCGCTGTTACTAGTAGCTCAGCGAATCATTGTTAGGTTGATGGTATCCAGTCTCAGGAAGGCGGGCCAACCACCGACTGTAAAACGGGAGGTTGGCATTGCGAAGCAGACAGCGACATAATATGCTGTACTTACTACTCGTGAGGGAGAGGCACGTTTTGCTGATGACGGCGTCCTAGTAAGAGCACGGTGTGCAGTGCCTCTCTGAAGCATAGTAGCCTGCAGGTGGAACCTGAGCCTTGCATATCTCATCCAAATTTCATCCCAGAAAAGGAGGCTTCAGGCATTCCGCAATCGTGCTACAGACAAGAGGATGCATTCCAAGTTAGTTCCAAGCTCAGATACGTGCATACAATCTAGTCGTGACTCGTGACGGAAGAACCACGCAACAAGTGACCTTCGGATTATGTTGGTAGTAGCCGCGCTCGTCCAATTTGCCTGGAGCATAACAGGAAAGCCATACCATGAGTGCATTGATGCGAATACACGAGAGTGTAGTATCTTACTGCCCCAAGTCCCAGTCTTGTCATGTAGTTTTCCTCTTGATTCTTTATCTGTGTACGCCGAGTCAAAGACTGTCGCAGACCACACGAGGATGCCGGAATCGGATGCGAACTAGCATGCATGACTTCAGCCGCCGTATCTATGGCCACAATACATGACTCTCGCGTGTATGCAGGCTGCAGTTATGGCGTCCGCTTAGGGCACAGACGGCTATGATCTTCGGGATGTCTGCCAAGCACTGGCAGGGTCCAACACCTTGTCGATGCAAAACGCCATTCAATGACAACGCAACATTTACATTGCTTTATTCGTACAAAGTACATGGCTCGCTCGACTTCAAGCCAACAGCTCACTCAAAGGTGGAGGCCTTGATGAATGACAATCCAGACAGGCCCACTATCCCGAAGACATTAGTCATACCGTTCTCGCTGGTAGCGATGGACACTCACAGGGATCAGTGCCATTCTTAGCATAGCCAGCCAGAGCAATCGGCCCGGAGACGTGGAAGACCTCTCCTTGGTTAGACGCATCCTCATTACCGAAAGGCTACGCACTCGTCAATCAATGCACATAACATAATCAATTGAGCTAGGCTTAGCTTACTCCTTCCTGTCGGACCTTGCCGTTGGAAGTATCCAAGATGACGAAAGTGAGCTGGTGAACGACGGATCGCTTGTAGTAGCTGTGGTTGCCTGCGCGGCCGACAACAGCCAACAGTGTCTCCTTGTCTGTAGCATAGTGTGAGCGCTGATATCTGAATAGAATATTCGGATTTCGGAGGCGTACCCGACAATTTCACGGTGGACCTGGTGCTGGACGTCCCGTGGGCACCCTTAGCAGTACTTCCTCCTTGAAGCTGATAAGTGACGGTAACACCGTCGACCTAGCAATGACTCGCTGAACAAACAGCTATTGGGGTACACTCCAGCACACTTACGATCCATCCGGAGAATATATCAATTTGCCGAATGGGGTGCGCCATGTCGATTTTTTGCATGGCGGGCCAACCACCGACTGTGAAACAGGAGGCTTTTAGGGTGAGGCAACCGGCAGATTTGATACGGTGCACTTACGGGCAGAACCATCGTGGAAGATATCGCCGTCGGTGCCTCCAACCAGCTGAGTCTGAACAACGGCGGTGGTAGGGTTGGACATTCTGAATGTAAGTTCTTGAGATGCTTGTTGTGAGTGAGTTCGGATGGCAGACAGTGGTTGGGAAGGCCTGCTTTTATACTTTTGGAGGTGCTTACCCAGCTCGTGCAATTTGGGGTTTGTGAAATACGAACTGAATACGGGAGATGTGCTTACGTCGCTCAAGTCAGTCGTACCGCATCTGACACAACCCGGTGGTGGAGTCCGGTGACGAGTGTTGACTACCTGGAGGTGCAGGGAGGAAGATTAAGGAAATAAGAGAACTGGAAAATCACAATCATGCCTGGAAAACGACAAACAGGCCCTTGCGTTCTCCACCACCCTGGAGAAACGATTGGATCAATTCAGTTTCTAGACAAATGATGCATCGGAAGTGGATGTCGGCCGCGGTCGGCGGATGCTGGAAGGCAAATCGGAAGTCGAGCAGCCAGAAGGGCAGTCAAAACGCTACGCTCGACATAACGTGAAGACCGACCCTTTGACAATCGACCCTAAGAACACATAGAACTTACGAATTCACCTCGCAGCAATTACCTATTGGACGTTTGACATGGAATGATGGGCCTAGAATCGACGATGTACTACCCAATTCACCCCGCGAGGACATCTCCATTCTTTCCGGTGACCTGTCCGTTGGGACATCTTACGTCGCGGCTGTATAGTACGGGGTAGCGTCGGGAGGTGACCGACCTCAAGTGTCGAGATTTTCCTTCCAAAAGAACTGGGACGTGCCAGGTACTGCAGGTAGAGCGGCGCTCCCTCAACATTACGGGCCAGAAGGCCGACCTTTCGCCGCTTGACCATGCAGGATTTCGACAGACCACCAGCTTGTCGATGGAATTGGATGTCCGTGTACAGTATACAAGAATGATCGAGACGCCAAAATTACTCGGCGAACGCTGGGGATGAGCGACAAACCGATAGCTTCGTTCTAAAACATTGGTGACCTTGTAACGTGCAGAGGCGGGTGTAAAGTAGGTAACGCAGAGCTACTGTGGCATACCAAGGCAACATGGGCGAGGAAAATGTTATCTTGTGCATTGTGTACGATACGGAGGATACAACAGAGTGTATACCTCAGTGAGCAAAAATGAGACGTGAGCAGATATGGCATGGGCGTGAAGCACTTACAATAGCTATGATATTTATTCTTTGATACCGTACTTTTCCCAGTATTCTCTCATACTCCCCAAGCTCTCATTTTGCCCTGACTTTTCGAGCCACAACATCAGGTCCCTCATTTTGAGGATAGCAGTTACTCGCCCTGGCCCTCCGACAATATCCTCCACCTCCTTCACGGTACTCCGACCTTCCTTTCCAACTTCTTCGCGGTCGAGGATCAAGACGACGCCGATCACCTCTCCACCGTGTTTAGTGATCAGATCAATAGCACCTCGTATAGCAGTCCCAGCGGTCATAACATCGTCTAGGATCAACACTTTCTTTCCTTCAACGGATACACCGACCATAGACCCGCCCTCGCCATGATCCTTTACTTCCTTCCGATCATAAGCGAACCCGACGTCAAGGTTGTGCTCCTTGTGCAGCAGAAGAGCCGTGCAAGCGGCAAGAGAGATGCCCTTGTAGGCGGGTCCAAAGAGGACGTCAAACTTCGGCAAAGGAGACGTCGACGAAGACAGAGAATTCGAGATCGTCGATGCATATGCCGACGCAAGGGTGTACAACAGCGGCCCAGTTGAAAGAAGTCCAGCATTGAAGAAGTACGGAGAAGTGCTGGCGAGAATAACGTTGGCTTTCACGATGCTGAGTGCTCGCTACGGGAGACTGACCGGCCTGACTTGAGGGTGAAGGAACCGAACTTCAATGCCCCCACGGACATTGATTTCGCGATAAGTTCATTTTGGTAGGGTTGAAGCGTTCGTGACATTGTATCGCTTTTGTCGCTTCGAGAATAAAGAAGAGGTGGAACCTCCAGTCTCAGTTGTGGCGTCGCGCGAAGCCCATCATCCTGTTATGTTATCTGGCACTGACGTAGATAGGCCGACTCACTTTAACCATTGCACGGATCTCTGAACACCAGAACAGACCATTGCACGGTAGATATGGGATGCATACATACGTCTTAGAGACTCACGTAGTAATGTGGTAGGTACTCAGTAGACTCTTATTAATAGCCTTAGACTTGAGCTACCCGCAGGCACTCGGGGAGGGGACACAAGATCGCACTACGGAACGCATGTCTGCAATATGATAATCGAAGAAGGTGTTTGCTTCAGCCTCAGCGCCTAATGCAGGGAAGCTGCTAGGCACTAGTGAGGGCAGTGGTCACGGAGGCAGGAGCGCTAGCAGACGCCTGGGCAGTCGTCGCCACGGAAGCGCTAAGCAAGGACAACTGTGCGCTAGCGCCTTCAATGATGAGGCTCCTCTCGTTTGTTCCGGCGATAACGCTTGCAAGGACTTTCCCTGTCCCGTCGAGCACAGGGTTTCCAATAGCCGCTTAAAGAATCACATCATAAGGTAGTCGTGTCAGGTTGGGAAGGGAACTGAACGTACGATTGATACTGATACTGGGCTTCTTCCCAGCAGGCTTGCTGCCACTGCTTTCCTTCCCACTCAAGCGCGACTTGGCAGTACGGCGAACCATCCGACGACTTCCGATGCGGAAGATCGATTAGTACACAGTACATGATGAATCGTTGAGAACCTACGTTGGAGCACTGGGCGCAGCTGCAGGCGTCAGAGTGGCAGTGGCCTCTGCAGCCTGTGCCGAGAGCGACGCACTTTGCAAGGCCGCTTGCGCTGATATCGATGCCGACAATGCCTGTCTATCTTGGTAGCCTCCTACAATGACTGGTATGATATCTGTACCAGCTGTTGCGAATCCAGGGAGAATGCCGCTGATGCCTCCATTACCACTTCCTATTGGCACAGTGATAGTCAAAATGACGCGATGCGGAAAGCGGTGAATGAGGACCAACCCTCCGCATCAGGCTCAGATTCGGGCGTAGGCTTCGGTTTGGTCGCCGCTGGCTTCGCAGGGCCCGGAGCAGGAGCGGCGGGCTTAGGAGCGGGCTTGGCTGGGACTGGCCTGGGCTTTTTTGAGCTCCCAATAGGCGCGCCGAGAGCAGGTGACGCGAGAAGTGCGAGTGCGATAAGTGCAGAGAAGCGCATTATGGACTGGAATATTTCTGCACGAGTTCTCAGTCAAGGGAGGACCGGTAAGATCTACTGCTACACCCACTGTAGCTTTAATGGTGCTCAACACGAAGTACCTGGTCAGTAAATGTCGCGAAAGGGTGTCGTAAAAGGCTAGATGAACCCGGTCAGCAAGGTTTCAAGAATTCGATATAGATTCACGTACTGGCCTGCACCGGAGGTCAATTGAGTACACAAGTGAGCGGACGAAGGTCGAAGAGGTCGCTGCTCGACTCGGGACCCGACCTTGCCTTTTTATATGCCTTGAAGACTGGTATGTGTAATCTTCTCACACCTAGCCATAAGGTAAGTGGTCTTGATTCGAGGTGGGCCCTGAAACTTTTGACGAGGCATGGGTGTGCGCCACACACCGCAATTCTCAACAACGGGGTCGCCAAACGTACAGCACTGAGTAGGCCAGGCGTCCCATTCACAAACGTCGACAGAGGCATATAGCTGCCCACGCGCGCCCACACCGACATGAGACATCGTCTAGTAGATGCGCCGTCGCCACTCGATTGATGCATAAGGTCTGTCTGGCGCACAACCATGCCGTTAGTCGTACCGATGTCAAACATAGCCATCATGGGGATTCTTGGATATTGAGTAGTTAGGGAAAGTAGCCTTGGGTTTCAAGGCCGGCTACGATCGCGAGTTCATGACAGTATGTAGAACTTGCGGCAATTACTATCCCTTGACTATCCCAGAGTATACCGTCGGCGCTGGTCGTATATTTCGAGCCCGTCGTGGGGATCTAATGTTTCTTCGTCAGGCGAGTGTCAGCGATATTGTTGCCCTTTCCTGTACTTAAACCCCTGGAAGTGCCTGAGTCAACATGACGGCTCAGATCGCAGATGCCACTGGCAGACGGGGCGGCGGAATGGCGATATTTTTCCCACAGTCGTCGTCGGAATTATTCGGCGTCTTGGTAAAGAGCACTTCCGTCATTCACAGAGATGCAAACAACCATCGTCGACTAGGATAACATCTTGCGCGCCCTGCAACCCAGATGCTCTAACAATTGAAGTTTGTTGCAACACCCATGGCTTCTGCAGATTCATGTTTCACCTCAGCCCCGACTGCAGGTCATTCCGGCTCTGCCCCTGGGGAAATCCCGTTGCGAAACGACGTGACGTCTTTACTTCCTGCAGAGCTACTCTACGAGATCTGTTGGATAGTACGCCACCATCTGTATGAAACTGCTGATCCGAGCGGACAACATTCCAAGGCCATGAGAAGGGACCTAGCTTCGCTTGCACTAACATGTCGCTCGTTTTGCTCCCCGGCACTTGATTTCCTTTGGGAAGAGATGCACAGCCTCGTACCGTTACTGCGAGTGCTCGTGCCCGAAGTGCAACTCGAGCGTCTTGCTGATGGTTCGACCATGCGGCCAATATCATATGTGGGCCTATTTGCAAGCGATACTGAACTGTACCTGGGACTGAAGCGGCATATTGCAGATGTTAGTCGGACCCGTCTCTCCTGATAAATGGCTTCGCTGGGATTTGTACAGACAACGAATCCGATTTCTTCGACCCTCGGAATTTCCTCTGTCCCCAGCCATCTTCGACACCCTGGCGCGTGTGCGTCCCCAGGGACTTCCCATGTTGCCGAACCTCGAGGAGCTGGCATGGGAGAATTATGGTTCAACATCCGCTTTGGCCAACTTTATAACTCCTTCACTCAAGCGTTTATCGATTGGCCGTTCAATCGGGCTAGGATATTTCGAGCGCAACCGCGACCTGCGAGCCCTGGAGTATGTCATATCGATCTTACCTGAGGTCGCTCTGGGGATACGAAGCATAGAGCTGAGCAATCAAGAAACGTTCGGTCGATCCCTCCAGGGACTTGTGCAGCTCATCCTCCTGGAACACTTATGTTTGCGGGATCCGATCGACGAGGAAGTTTTCTCCGGGCTATGTCTCCTTACCCAGATCAAGTCCATCTCGTTGTGTGTGAGAACTCTACCTGCAGGCGACCTGTCTGCCTGGCCGTCATTCCCGCAGCTTGAGAAGATCACTTTCATCTATAGCTCTCTGCCATCCGTTATAGCCGTCCTTCAACACCTTTCTACCACGGCTTTATCCCAGTTCTCATTGGAATCCGGGTCAGAAGAGCGGATTGGCATGTCCCCGGAAGGCTTGAGGGCTACATTCTCCACCCTGTCGCCATTCCACCAGACGCTCAAAGTGGTTCGAATCGTAAACATATTCGCATTTGCCCACGACCTGGAATTCTTATGTCCCCTTCTTGAATGTCATGAAATGACAGAATTCGACTTCCGCTTCTTAATCCCATCTTCAGAGATGGACAATGATATTAGCCATCTAGCCAATGCATGGCCTAGACTCGAAAAGCTGCTGATTTCCTGTCGGATCAATCCTCGCAGCTTGGTGGTCTTAGCGCGAGAATGCCCCTGCCTCCAGCATGTCCGTGTCGGCCATATCAACATGATCGAACTACCACCTTTGGATACCTATGAAGAGATATGTCCCCATGGTCTGCAATCTCTCCGGACGGAGACTGTCGGAGTGGTTGATTTGGTGGAGGGGATGGCATTCTTGGAGAGCCTCTTCCCCGCTCTCGCTCACAATAATGCGGATGACGGGCTTCGAGATGGCCTCGAATTCTACATGTTTCTCCGTCAAGTGAGGAAGGATCGCCAGAGCGATCTTCTCCTTCAACAAGAGCCCCCATTAGTGTAGCTGCCTTGGTGTCAGTTGAGGATAATCAAAGATCGCTTCGTATTCTTGCAAAGCCTTCTACCAAATCTGCGGTTCGAACTATTTTCGTTGTGTGGACGGGCACGGTTCTCAGAGGATTCATTCACAGATATATATATATGTATACTGATACGTGCATTGCTAGCGCGTCACGATGGAGATGAACCACCAAGCTTTAGAACATGGGAGCAGAGGTGTTGAACCTTCTAACATGCCCGTGGAAAGACAAGTCTAGGAGTAGGTCTTGATGGAAGCCTTGAGTGTCACATCCAGGGAAGCAATTTGCCGTTGGGCCTCCGACTTCTTGCTGCCAGTAGGAATCAAGTTGATTATCGCGAAGGCGAAGCTCTGCACAGAGGTCCAGTCAAACTCGTGATTACCACAGAAAGCAATAGTGCTTACATCCACGACTTTCTCGATAGCCACCAAGGCAAGGCGAACAGGTGTAGCGAAGGCGAACCGAGCCAGAAGACCGTGTTTGCCAATGATCTATATTAATTGTAAGTCTCGGCTACGGAAGGAGAGGCGGACTGTACGTACCGTTTGGAGGAGCGCCTGGTGTACCTTTACGAACTATAGCGGTTGTGGAGTAAATTGCGAAGAGAAGACGATGTAGGAAGAGAGTGACCGACCTCAGTCAGGACCTCGACTACCTCAGTTGAGACCTCTTCAGTGAAAGGTTTGGGGTCGGACTACAGATGCATGGTCAGATCGCCAGAGGGTGGCGATCTATAGCTCTCAGACGCACCACGGAGATACTAGATACTGCCGACGTCACAGTGGACACGATTTTCTGCAAGGTGGTGACGATCGTCTGAACGCTCGAAAATGCTGAGTGAACTATGCAAATATTACCGCTTGATACATAAACTCACCGGAGCTTGACTAAAGACGTTGGTGACAGTGGTGCGGGCCACAACGACGCGGAGGTCAGCGGATATTTTCGTAACCGCTTTGACGTTAGTGATGACTGCTTGAGGGTTCTGAGCAAAAACGCCAGACAAGGCCGAGAGGCCAGCGAGGGCGATGGGAACGAAAGTGAAGAACCTCATGATGTCGTGATGCGAGAAAGATTGAAAATGGTGAGGTAGCTGGTTGCTGAGACTCGGTGAGTAGAACCGGGATGGGTTTCCAGAGGACGTCAGCGGTGTCTTTTATACCATTGCTGAGTAGTCGAGGTGCTGGTACCCACGTCCACCGTCGAGCATATCCACGCACGACTTCTCGTCAGGTACGCTGCCCGTTAATATTCAGGACGTTGATTTAGCCACAGACAAGCGACCCCATGATAATTTTGAGGTGATCTATACGCAGCGGGTTGAGAGAGATGTATTGCGGGGCCCTTTCTTACATCTGAAAGTCAACGTTTTCATAACTATGTTGCGGTTATATTCGAGAACTCCAACCAGCGGTCACCAAACACGTTCCGCAGGGATGCCAAGTCTCATCGTATCCGATACGCCTGGCGTGTGGTGAACTAAGTAGCATCAATAACGAAGTAGCCTGCAGGCTGTCCCGGCAATAGTCATGAACGGTGAGCCTATCACCGTATCGAATGTCCGTTACCACTTGATTCGCAGGTCCAGATCTTTGAAGTGGTCTGCGCCGTACAGATGGAAAGTATGACAGCGCCGCCATGTGTCTGCAGGGTAAATCGAAGGAAGCCATTGCCACGTCATCTTGAGGATCGTATGTCCTGAGGCTCCGGTGGTGACAGATAGACATGTAGTTCCGCGTGAGTTAGCGCAAATGGTAGGAGAACTGCGAGACGGACGTCTGCACCGATCCGATCACTAGAACATCTCTCATGGATACCACTCCAGCCAATGAGAACGGATTTTTATAGGACGTGTCGAACTAAAGAACAAGCATCGTGCGGTGTTCCTCGTAAGTTCGACGTATATAGCCGAACTTGCACTATAACAGCTGAAGGTTGAAGCTCCAAGAACAAGAGATGGTACCGGACTTCCGTGATTGAATAGCCTTTCAAGATACAGATTACCATAACTTTCATTATAACCGTGAATATATCGCGCTTGCTTCTATACGTGTATGTATTAGCGAGGCAGCTCTTGAACTTCACTGTGGCTTGAAGGAGGGTCCGTCTCGTCCATACGATTCTGATCCGCAGCAAGAAGATCCCTTTCGGCTAACGCTTGTAAAGCCCCTTCTGCGGCACCGATCATTTTCCGTAGAGATTCTGGGCGAAGCAGAGTTTTAATACGATGCAAGGTGCGATTGGGATACGCTTACTCTCGACGCTCAGCATGAAAAGGGTCTTGAGGAGACGAGACATGGATCAGTAGGCGTCACTATCCGCACAGGCATGAACAATGGCTCACATTTCTTGCATCCTCATCTTGAAGAATCTGGCTCTTGACGCCATCCCCTATGCCTTCTGCAGCCGCAATATCATCGAGCAACTTCTTCAGACCTTCTGGAGGCTGCAACTCAGCGCTCCCGGCACCAGCGCCACCAGCCGCCGAGTCGCCAGCAATCATATCCCGAGCCGTGGTATTAAGAAAGTACTGTATATTCTCATGAAACGTTCGGGTATCTTGGAGGATTTTATGAGGCAACTCCTCCAGTTGTCGTTGAGCACGCGCGCGAGACTCTTCCAGTGTTTCGGATCGAGGGCGCATAGGTTGTCCCGAGGGTGTTACAGGCCTTAGCGCCGGCTGCGGCGGTCCTGGCTCATGTCGGGCTCGTTCTCGATATCGCTTGACGACTTTGTTGAATATAGGTGTATGCATGGCGCTCTTATATCGTGACCCATAAGCGTCAGAGATGACTAGGGGTATCAAGGGTCAGCTATGTTTAGGGCTGCAAGCAGAGGGAGCGTTGTACCAGATATTAAGATGGTCATAGTAGCAACACCGAGTAGCGCCCAGACGACGAAGATTGCCCGTCCAGCCGGTGACCGAGGTGAGTAGTCACCATATCCAATGGTAGTGAAGGCTATGAAACCTATTGAGAACGGCTTCGGCGTCAATGCAGGGTGCACGGCAGGGCTACTTTGATACGCACAGAAATACATAGCAGTTCCGAAGGGCCACCGTTCAGTCCTCGAGAATATCGCGGAACCTACCTAAACAAAGCACGTCAGTAGAAGGCGTCGCCTAATGTGAGCGTACGCACCATCCAGAAGATAAAGAATATAGACCACACTATAGTCAACTGCCAGTTACACGGTCAGAGCCGATATGACCGAAGATATGGAATTAGGTACCTTAGTGATAAACGCCTTCTTTTCCTCGCTCTCCAACGTCGCTTTAAAGCTATCGTAAGTCCCATAGATTGAGTTCTCCTCCAACGCTCTCCAATCTTTCATCTTGACAGTTCGCGCAACTCTATCCTTCGCGTTCTTCACTCGATCCTCGCCATTATGAGTCTGATGGAGGCGCCCACCCTCGCTAGCCTCCCCCGGCTCAGGACTCCGGCCCCTATCGTCTCCGCCAATGTCCAGGGACGCCCTCTCGCTCTCTGCCTCTCTCGCCTCTTCGATGGGACTCTCGTTCGACTGACCTTGGTTGAAAAAGTGTGCGCCCAAGACGCCCACCGCAAAGCGCGTCATCATCTCCGCCATCTGGCCAATCTGCACGTGCGTGCGGTCGTGCGGGCGCCGATCCTTAATGCTGCTCAGATCAGCGTGGTCGGGCTGCTGGCTTTCGCTCCCTCCTCGCGCTCCGTGCTTCCCCCGGCGGCGACCCTGGACGCTCCCCAGCAACCTCCGCGCCCCGAAGCTCGGGAGAAACGGCGGCGGATGCCACCCCGAGTACCAGCTAGACAGGAAGTCCGCGTGCATCCGGCGGGCACGATGAGACTCGGGGAGCACCATGTCCAGGGGAACCCCAGCCTCGAGCGCGCAGGCCTCGAGGTGCGCTGGCGTCAGTGCCTCGATGTTCAGCCGGTAGCCAGGGCGCGCGTAGGAGTGCATCGCGTCGTACCCGGGCTGATGGTGGGCGTGGACGTGCAGCAGGTCGAGGAACCGGTGCGTCCAGCCCATCCCGCCGAGGGCTTTGACGAGGAAGACTTTGGTCCGCAGGCCGGTTTCATCCGTTTCTTGGCGGGTCGCATCGTCCTTGTCGGGGATCCAGGCTGGTATACCGAGGCCTTCAAGTTTCTGCTCGACTGAGGCTTTCCAGCGGACGATGGCTTTGCGTTTTTCACGCTCTGAGCGGCGGAAGGCCCGGAGTTGGGAGGCGCGTTTCCGATAGCTTACTTCCAAGCCTTCAATGACTGTCTCCCTTTAAGGACGCGCCGTAAGTCTGCATTAATCATGCACTGAAGGAGGCTCACCGCGCCATTCCAACGGCAACACCAAGGTTGATGATCCCAACGGTTGAGTATGCACAGATCCATACGCGAGCGCCGGTGGAAATCGGCGTAATGTCTCCAAAGCCGATGGTCTCGAGGGAGCAGACAGTGAAATACAAACCATCCAAGAACGTCAAGTGGTTGAGCTTGGAGTTGACGGCGGAACCCAGAGCGATCTGTAGCAAGAGTATCATTACAATGAGTACCAGGGCTCGTTGCTTGGCGGTCAGACCGCTACCTGGTGAAACAAAGTTTATTCGATTACAGCCTTGGGTTGGATTAGCTAGTTGCGCACCGCTCTTTGCAAAATCCTTCGTACGAACGACATCCGCAATCAGAGTGACGTTCGTTACGACAGATGCTATAGTCGAGCACACGGTCATCCAGAAGGCCTGTCCGTATGTGAAACCGTCGTCGTAGCGATGCGCCACCCCGAATATTGTGACCGCGACTATATTGATGACATCTATGGAGATGTCAGGAATAGATCATGTACCGCACCTCTGATCTTACCGTGTATAGTCAAGAATACAACGCATAGAATTGTCATCGACTTGACGCGTTTCTCCAGAAACCGCATGATCAAGCACAGGTTTGCAATAATGCCACTAGCCATGGAGATACACAGACCGGCTACCAGTATAGAAGGGTTCGAGCGGTAATCGACGGTATGATGGTTCATGGTCCGGATGTACCAGTAGTCTGTTAAACCAGGGATTTCGAGGAGGATCGAGAACGGGATCACAATTCCTGCAAGAATAGGTGTCGATCGATAGTTTGGCACATACTGGTCGATATTGGACGGTGAACCAAGGTCGTACGGCGGGAACAATATCGCTTTGAACTTCGACCACCAGGATGCAGGAGTCTTCGAAGACGACGCTAAACTTACGAACGTTCCTGTGCGTTCCGTGTTCTGACTGTCCCCCTCGAGCGTGTTTTCTCCGCAATTTCCGTCTGCATCGTCACCCTCTTCAGTGCCCCGCCTGCCCTTCTCTTCTAGCTGCGGCCTCTTCTCAGGATCGTTGGAAGCCTCGCCGTGCGTGACGAGTTTATCCCAGACGACGTGCAGCGCAGCGATAAGCGGTACAGACAGCATCGCTCTTCCTCTTCATCGCCGAAAGAACGTAAACGTTGGTAAGGGAGCAGTTCGGACAGGTTCCACTATAAGACGTAGTGGGACAAGTATAGCCAGAGGCGAACCCTATAATTAACCCCTGTACATGTACCGCGAGCAATGTGAATGCGACGTTTCCACGATGTCAGCCTGATGCGATAGTTATGTTTTCGGGCCTTGCCGGTATGACTTCACCTGAATCACCTCAGCTTTTGTCCGATATCCATATTCGCTGCGATGGACGTGGATTTACCAGCGAATGTCGAATGCGTAGCAGAACTGCAAGGTACAAAACAGTATTTGCTCACTGTGCTCAACGACTCATTCGCTATCAGGTCACGATGATAGGGCATGGCATACAGCCTGGAATCCGACGAAGCCAATTCTGGCCTCTTGTTCAGCAGATAAAACCGTCCGGCTCTACCACTACGGACGAAACGATGATGAACCGGACCCCGGATCTATATCATTTAAGCACGTCAATACGATCCAGACGGGGCATACCAAGACAGTGCGCGCTATCGCATGGTCCCCGTCTGGGCGTACACTCGCGACAGCCTCGTTCGACGCCAACATCGGTATCTGGGAGAGGGAGGGTGCCGAGGAAGAGGAGGACGAAGATGGTAATCCGAGCCATACAGTGCACTCCGGCGAGTGGGAGTGCATGAGTCTCCTCGAAGGCCATGAGACGGAATGTAAAAGCGTCGCATACTCCTCATCGGGCAATCTTCTCGCCAGTTGTAGTAGAGATAAGACGGTCTGGGTATGGGAAGGTACGTACGCCAGAAGAGTGCTCTCGTGTTAACGGCTATTTCTCTACTTACTGAGCAGTGTTGCTTTGATTGGCAGTCCACCCCGACTCGGATTTCGAGTGCATGGGCGTGATGATGGAGCACTCGCAAGATGTCAAGCAGGTCGCATGGCACCCCACAGAAGAGGTCAATCCATTTCTCCTCCATCTTTCAAGCTCGTTGCGAGGAAATAATGAATGAAACAGATCCTGGCTTCAGCGTCCTATGATGATACAATCAAATTGTACATAGACGACCCATCGGAGGACTGGTTCTGCTTCGCCACCCTAACAGGGCATGCCTCGACAGTTTGGTCCCTCGCCTTCTCCCCCAACGGTAGATACCTAGCATCTTGCTCGGACGACCTCACGATCCGCATCTGGGAACGGGTCGAGCAGTACAAGTGGGAGTGTGTAGAGGTCATCGAGGGTGTCCACGAGCGCAGTATATATTCTATTGCTTGGGGAACCGGGGAAGGAAGAAAAGGTGAGGACAGCTTAGGATGGCTGGCCAGCACAGGTGGAGATGGCAAGATAAACGTCTTCGAGTTCCACGTAAGCAGGATAGAATTTGTTTGCTGTCTGACTCATTTCTCTCTTTCTTCAGGCTCCGCCGACAACCTCCGAAACCTCTGGTACACGCCCGCCTCCGTCGCATCATCTATTAGCACGAGTCACCTCCGCCCACGGTGTGCACGATGTGAATAGCGTATCATGGTGTCCACGCCAAGGTTTGCGTAATATCCTGTCGACGGCTGGAGATGATGGAATTGTTAAAGTATGGAAAATCACTCCTCCAAAGGAATCATAGAAGGGCCGTCTTAGTACGTACCTGCTTCCCTCTGGCGGAGGTAGCAGGATGCTAATACGCATTGCATTATCACTACCCGCAGAATAGTGTATCAAATACAATGCTAGAATATGTGTATAACAGAGACCTCGCGCCAGTATCAGGCCGTCAGCGACTGCTTGGCCACTGGATGCTTTCCGCGCACAAAGGAACCATTTTATCGAATGCTACACCGGCTGTATCGTGCGGTTTTGCGTTGCTTCGCCTTCAATATTGACCTTACGGTGGGTGAGATCCGCGAAAGTACGCCACCCAAGAAGGTGCCATAGCCTTCAAGTTGTACTACCGTGGGGCAGAGATTGAGAGGCCACAGCAGCAAGCTTTCGTGATATACGTACGTCGGCTCGTTTGTATGGTGACTTAGGTGATTCGCGCATTGCAGTCGGGAAACTACGACATGGCTGCCGTAGCCTGCCACCGTCGTCGCGATATCGTGAATCGTTAACGGACCGCACTTGGCCGCTTCCACATCCGCTAGAACCCTCTCTAGGCAAGTGCCCTGGCTAACCACCTACAGCAGCCAAGGTGTTTATAAGCAGCATGTACTGGGGACGTCTCGACATCGGAGCTTTCCAGCGAGATCAGAGCCACAACCCAGCATCCTCCTCTCGCCATGAAATTCTTCGCGCTCATGCCTGCCGGCCTCTGCGCCCTCGGCACCCTGTCCGGTGTCTTCGCGCAGAACTCGGAGGCAATCATCTCTGACCTGAACCGCGTCACCCAGCTCTCAGCCGAGCTTAGGGTGACGGTGCAGGCCACCACTTTCCTGAACGCCACTGCGGCCGCCCCGGTGAGCTGCATCTGACCATTTCCGACCTTGTATTGTCTAATATTTTATGGCGTTTGCAGCGGATTGTAAACGGGCTGCAGAACATTGTAGCTACAGTCACTAGGGCTGTTGCCGACACGCATGCAAGTTCGGTTCGTATCTTGCCCATACGCCTTGTTGTCTCCAGTCGTTGATGTTATGGATACTTAGGGCTCAAGCTCCCGCGACGTCATCACGGGACGGGCGCAGATGAAGCGTGCGATCACCCACGAAGCATGTGAAGCGATTGTTACCGCTTTACTGGATGTCAGTCTTTACCTTCGATTGACGGATGTTGATGGCGTTGACATGATCTCCTAGTTCGTGCGTGTTCATCAAGCTTTGTTGAGCGTGGTAAGTGTATAGACTTCGTCTGTCAAGTGCGGTGGCTTAGTCGTGTCGCAGATTATCGGAAAACACGGTGTCTTGTCACCTATTGGATTCGCGACTCCGATCCGACTGGCCCTGGTCGCTATTGAAAAAGGCGTTGATGTATGTCCCAAGCACAACTCAGAGACAAAGACACTAGTACTTACATCGCGGTTTAGACATTTGCTATCGACATCATCGAGGCGATTCCTTGTGACAAGACCCGGGCAAACCAGGGATTGGACTCGTTGGACGTGACTCTCGAGCGGTCTATCGAAGCTTATTCCTGAACGGATCCTTATGTCGCCTTCTCCTGGGTTCAACACCCTGGAGATGGCCATCGTGCCGAACGTTGTACCTGCATGTAATGGCTTGAAGCGTGACCGCTCGCGATACACGAAGTAGATGGCATAGACCTGAAATCTGTGTATACAAAATTTAGAGTCTCTGAAAGAAAGAGCGTATTGGAGGTACTTTCGGACTTGCATTGTTATTATTCTCCTCTCAAAGTGCTGGGGTTCGCCTTGCCACGTCGGACAATCCGACTTACCATGTTACTGTGGCAGCCCGAGGTGTAACACCTTCTGGCTTGTCAGTGAGTTTATCTGCCAGCAGCCAGGCATTACTAGTCGTACTAGTCGCACAGATCGAGAGATTATATAAGTATCACAGCATTCAAAGTATGAGCAGCTTTACGGACAAGAAGTATAATCAAGGTTCTCGCTATGACGGACGGTATCGAACAAAAATATCAGGATTCCTGTATTCGGCAATGAACGTTTGAACTGTCACGGCGGGCAAAGCAGGTGTCCTTTTTCCGGACGGCAGGAAAAAGGACACTATGTCCTTTCACGGCGACCATCAGTGGGTCAGGAAGTAAATCTGTCACGATTGCGTCATGGTCGTGACAATCGGTCACGCGGTCTGCTTTTATAATATGAAAAACCCTCGGACGCTCAGTTTTACAAAGCGAAGCATGCCATATGACCCGATAGGTGACTTTCCGTACGGTTGACCAGGAGTGTCAGGTCTATTTTGCATTTGCACTTCGCACTTGCGTTTGGCTGAGGGCACGCCGTGAGTTCGAATCCCGATGAGAGCAACGGGCAAGGGGCCGTGGGAACATCCCGGATACTGCCGTACCCCTGTTGTCGCTGTGCTCGACGTTGCCCGACGCGTTGTCGACGCTGTTGTCGGCGATGTCGACGAATGTTAAGCGATGAATATTCCTAAAAATACACGGAAAAAATCGGTTCCTTCTGAGCTTATTGTACCAACCTATTTAATATCAATTATTCTGTTCATTTGAGGAGCTAT
>NW_006920419.1:910875-979590 GCF_000344685.1 Gloeophyllum trabeum ATCC 11539 | reverse complement strand
AAACATGTCTAGACATTTACACCCTAATAGTTGCAAATCTATGCCTGTTCAGAAGGATTACAATTTTTTCAGTATTTGTTTGGGAGTTTCAGCGCAACCTTCGTCGACGTCGCCGACAACAGCGTCGACAACGCGTCGGGCAACGTCGAGCACAGCGACAACAGGGGTACGGCAGTATCCGGGATGTTCCCACGGCCCCTTGCCCGTTGCTCTCATCGGGATTCGAACTCACGGCGTGCCCTCAGCCAAACGCAAGTGCGAAGTGCAAATGCAAAATAGACCTGACACTCCTGGTCAACCGTACGGAAAGTCACCTATCGGGTCATATGGCATGCTTCGCTTTGTAAAACTGAGCGTCCGAGGGTTTTTCATATTATAAAAGCAGACCGCGTGACCGATTGTCACGACCATGACGCAATCGTGACAGATTTACTTCCTGACCCACTGATGGTCGCCGTGAAAGGACATAGTGTCCTTTTTCCTGCCGTCCGGAAAAAGGACACCTGCTTTGCCCGCCGTGTGTGGTGTTGGGTCTTCTGTCCAAATGGGTACGTCAAACTTCGCGGTGGCGGGAGGCGTCTTATCTGGACGCCACCATCGCGCCGTCCAAGCTCAATGACTCTGACCGCAGCCGTCCGCGATTCATGCAAGTTTGGGACGAAGATTGCTCCAGTGTCAGTTCGGCACCCCATCGTACTGGACGAGGGACGTCCGCCAGCCGTCGCACGGGCACGCATGCGCACGCATGCGCATGGGACGTGCTTCGAAGGTGGAACCCTCTCTTCAACGGTTGGAACGTTTGCGGTCAGCAGGGAATCGGCTACAGGTGACACGAGGTTCTCTAACGAAAGGTCTCCTTCGAGCCAGTTTGGCATTTATTGCTTCCCCGCATACCTACCGCGTACCACAGGCCAGAATGACCCTTGCAAGACGCATTCTTTATCTCCAAAGCATCTTGATCCCACATCTGCCACTGCTGGGTGGGCTCAGGACCCATAACCTGGCTCTGATATTGAAAGAATAGTTCAAGAAATGCCTAAGAATCCCCACTTTACGCCTGTGAAACTGGTTCTCATCCCCGCTGCCTTACTCGCCATCTCCGTCCCGGTTGTCTTTGTGGTCGTCTCAGCCCTCAAAGGAGACTATGAATGGACATCCAAGCTTGTACTCTCGACCGTTAAGAATATTACTGAGCTTTCTGCGCAGTTGAGCGACGCACTGGACGACACAAGCGCCGGACTTGGACTCCCTGCAAGTAGCCTGCTGGTTAGTCAGCACACACACACTGTTCTTCGGGGTATCAGTGTGCTTACTACTCAAGGGATTCCGCAGGAGAACGCGGCTAGAGTGCAGGAGCTGGTGTACACGACGTCGTCTGCCGCTGACAAGATCAATATGGTATTCCCTGCTTGTTATTGATACTCAGGCGTGCCCTGAGAAGCCCGCAGGTGAACTATAAGACATTTGATAATACAATGTCTGGGGATATAGTGGCCGCGTTGACTAAGGTTCGCCCTCTTGCTGCTAGTGGGGAAGTCCGAGTCGTGCCAGTTTATTGACCTCTCGTGGCCAAGGAACAGCTAGTGACCACCGAGGAAAATTTATTCTCAAATGTATGCCTCTCAAATGTTTTTGATCCTGTCACCGTACGAGACATTCTGATCTATTCGCCCAGCTCACCAGCTCCTATGGCGTTTTCAAACAATCTGGCTACGCTGGACCTATCAATAGCGCGCTGCTTGGCTTCCCCAGCGCTTCAGTGGTTCGCTGCTTGTACTTCTGTTTCTGTTGAATGCATTAACCAAGGTCTGGGCAGAAACTGTTCCTCTCCTTGACGAAGCTGATTCCGAAGAGGAAGTCCGACATTGATCATCAGTGGCATTATTTTAACTCGTCCCTTGCTCACGCTACGCAAATTTACTCGTCGACCTCTGATGTTGTTGTTGTGTCGTGGTAGTCATCCCTAGTAACATGCGCACAGTCAATCTCACAGTTACATGAGAGAAGTCGAAATTCAATCAGTTCTCTGGCGCATGTAGGTACACCTATTATGGCAGTACCACTACCAAATGCGGTCATTTGTGGCTCTTCCTCGGGAGTAGCCGTGAACCACTTACAAACGGACGCTCTTGGATGCTCTTGTCTCTTTTTCCTCTCCCCCGGCCCGTATTCTGATTGTGTCTCTCCGTCGAAACCCCACCACTTTTGACTCTCCTGATGCATTTACGCGGTCTTTGATCAAGATCTAGTCGACGGATTTCAGGTGTGTGAGATCTGTCTACTTCGACTTACTATACACACGAAGCAATTACACGCACTCGGCGACTAAATGTCAAGTCTCGGAAGTACATAACATACACAGCGACTAACGTCCTTCATTACTTCGGGCGCCACTAAAACAGATCATGGGACGATAGATTCTCGTATTTGCTGCCAGGTATATCATTCTTTATGAACTGGTTCACGTCGTTATCGAAGTCGAAAGCGGCCTTTAGCCCGACCTGCTCGAAGAAGTTCTTGATGGTGCGGCCCTCGCATGCCTTAAGGTCCGAGCCCTCCTCCTTGAGCATCTTGTATGAGCGCTGCATGGCCAGCATCGCGGGAATGAATCCTGTGCACGGGAACATGCACATTCTGAAGCCGAGCTCTTTCACGTCCCTTACGGTCAGGTTACCGGTAAGACCCTATTACACCACTGTCAGCTTTGAAGACACTCGTAGGATAAATACGACGCTCACATCTGGGAGGACGTTTATCATGACGGGCCTTCCTTCCAGAGCTTTTACGAGGCGCGCACACTCGTCTTTCCCCCTCGGGCTCTCCATGAAGGCCACATCCGCACCGGCATCCAACGCGGCCTTGAGCCTCTTAATCCCCTCCTCGAACGCCTCTTCCCCCGCGTTCGGGCCGCCGAACTGCGCCGCATTCCGCGCGTCCGTTCTTGCGAGGATGACGAAGTCCGGGTTGCGCCGTGCGCGCACGGCGGCGGCGATGCGCTCGGTGTAGGTGTCGATGTCGACGACATCCTTTCCGTCGAGCTGGCCGCACCGCTTCGGGAAGGTCTGGTCCTCAATGTGGCAGCCTGCGACGCCGGCGGACTCGTACAGCGCGATGGTGCGCGCTATGTTGAGGGGCCCACCGAAGCCGGTGTCTGCATCGGCGATGACGGGGACGTCCGACACTTCGACGATCATGCGCGCTAGTTGGGCGAATTCTGTTGCAGTCATGACGGACAAGTCCGGCTGCCAGGCGGTACAATATCAGGACGAGGTACGTTTGTCTGGCGACTGACTGACCTCTCCGCAGAAGCTTCCCGTTGCACCGCTCCCCGCAAGGTATAGGTAGTCAAAGCCGACACTGTTGGCGACGTGCGCTGAGATACCGTCGAACACGCCTGGCCCGATGAGACAGTCTGGTGCCTCCTTCAGCAGCTGGCGCAGCCTCTTGGGCATGTCATGTTTCTGCATGTTCGGCGGGTCGGCTTTGGACTGCATCTTGCACTCAATTTCTGGGAGCTACGTCTCTGGTCTGGTTGGGAAGGGGAACTGAAGCAATTGAGGGAGCTCATGGTCACCAGTGGCGAAAGGTCTTTATCCCAGTCGCTATTCATGACATCACGTTCACTGGCACTGGTGTAGGTTGTTGATTTATATTTGGACATCCAATCTCTGACGCACTCCTTGTACCTGCGCTATTTATAGAACCCTACCCCGTCGTTGCGGTGGAACTGCACTCGAGCTCTGACGGATTTCCACCACTCAAGCTTTTATTTTGCTTGCCGCAGCATCTACAATGACGTGAAAATGGCGTAGGAAGGCAGACGGTGCCACCCCTCCGCTGGTAAATGAAAGGGGCCTCACGCGGGTTTGGGTACAACCTCTGATAGTTACGTATGACGCCGCAAGCCTCCAGCTTGAAGAGGACGATGGTGTTGGCCCCAGACGATTCCGTCAGTGCCTGTGTACAACTCTCCTCTCGGATGCCATTAGGATCCTCAACTCTGCCTGGGCTAGCACAACATGGTCTTTGAAAGTGCGACATTGGCGTCAGTTCGTTCGCCGAGCGGGAAAAGATTCATGGGCTTGTTTGCAAGGCTTCTACCACTTTGGAAAGCCTCTCCTTGCGCAAGGGTATCCACAGGACCTCTCCACCTCCAGGCCCGCCAACCGTTGATGACAAGACAAGACCATGATCCCGGAATTCGCCTAGAAGGGATCTCAGGGCCGTATCATTCGTAGCAATGAAGTTATCCCGCGCGGTGTTGAACAGTGTATCATAGCTGAGAGCGAACTGTTGCAAATCAGCTGTGGTTGGAGCATCGCCTGCTTCATCGATAGCTTTCAGCTGCATCGTGGCTATCAGGGTGAACAACTTCTGAGCCTTCTCAGTGACGGATGCTAGAACATGCTGAGCAGCCGTCTCAGTCATAGCTACACCGTTCGTAAGTTGGTCTTGCTGCAGGCGAACACTAGACGATGAAGTGAAACTTGACGCCCCGGTTATCGAGGACCTGTTAGATAAGGACAGTTCGAAGTCGTGCGCAGCGAGAGTGGTCAGGTCATGCCACAACCATGCGTACCCGCGGTGAGTCACTCCTGAAGACGAGGCGTGCTTCCTTGTCGAAGACTCCGTGGATGACCATAAAAGTGGGACGTTGATGTGGTCCACGGAGGCGGCTACGCGGATGGCGGGACAGCCGCATAAGATCGACAGACATGATCGTGCTTTTGCTGTGCGCAAGCTCGGGGCCTCGATGTTGTGTATGATGAGATAGAGAGGCCTCTTCGATTTGGAGGAGAAGTAGTCACAGATGCGTCGGGACTGCCCGTCGATAGTCTGCGACGGCAAATGCGAGGAGGTGACGCCGGCAATACTCTCGATCGACGCAAGGATGTCTTTGAGCGTGAAGCTAGGCTGGAACGCATTGACGACCACAACGTGTCCTCGTTTCGAGCAAGCATCTACGGCGAACCTATTCAGAACGTCCCGTTTGGAACCGAACCCGAAGAACAGAATATTGAACCCCTCGTCAAGCTCCCGGAGATATTGAGAGAAGTAGTCAGGGTGCTGAGAACTCAACCGACTGGTGTATCTGGTGCCGGGGTCGCATTTATCCTTCTGGAGAGAGGCTATAGCCGATACGTATTCTTCCGCGCTGAGAGGTTCCACTAGATGTGAGAAGACGTGGTCGGATGTTCGCGAGGACCTAGAGGCCTGTACAAAGAACGCATCGAACATCGTATCGGCGATGATGTTATGAGAGGTTTCAAGGTCATTGGAGGCAGTAGCTCTCGAGCGTCGTTTCCTGGGTGTTGACGCCATACTCTGGACGCCGTCTTCGAAGTCCATCTCCTGGTCAACGGTATCTTCCTCATTAGAGTTAAAATCCATGTATATGAGGGCGTTGCGAAGAGGTGAAATGGGCAAACTTCAAAAGGAAGACAGGGCTTGTTGAAGAGAACGCCGGAGGAGATGAGGCAGGATAACCTGGATAAGTTCCAAGTCAAGACTCAAAACGCGACGCGTCTAAACCGCGACATTACCGTAATCATGATTTACGTAATTATTTGGTACCCGGATAAGGATACCGCAGGCTTAAATTACTCACTCCTTCCTGTCCTCCAGTCTGGCTGTCGTCCTCCCTCAGCTCTACCTCGTCTGACTTCCTTCTAACCACAGCCAGGAAGTTAGTGACTAGGCGTGCTAATATTGGGGGTATCCCGGTCTTTTTCCCTCGCGATTTTACCGCGTCCATAACTGGCAGTGGCGCGCCGCTTTGTGAACGACAGTCTGCACGCAGTTCTCGACATTCTCCGCGATGACTCCTTCGAAACGCACTGCGACACCTCCAGAAGATACGAGGCCTAACAAGAAACAAGCGATATCATCACCTGAGGAAGGCGAGGTCGATTCAGACGTTACGCCGCCGGCGGCGTCACAGCGGTCGCCTCGAACACCCCCGCCTCCTGCGACCAAAGTACCATTTCCTTTCAAGCCAAAAGTTTCAGCTCCTCCACCACCTCCGTCTAGTATCAGAGATAGCGCGCAGAAGTCAAGGGTACCCGCGGTGTACGAACGTTCCGAGGAAGATGAAAGGCGAATCCGGGAAGCTGAGGAGCTCGAGCGAAGGTTGACTAAACCTCGGGCGATACCTACGGGTCGTCCAGACCACTGGGAGCCTGGCTACGACAGAACACGAGATAGATGGTCTCGGGACGCGTATGCACCGCCTGCTGGGTCCTATTATCGCCCACGGAAGGAGGACTGGGATTACGGTAGGAGGGACGATTATGATTGGGATAGGCAGGAAAGAAGATGGGATGACGACAAGGTGGATAGAAAGCATACCGATTACAAACCGGATCGCAAGGTAGGAGGGAGCGCTAGTCGCTCGACCCCCTCTACGTCCTCTCAGAAGCGCTCCCCGTCCCCCGTCTCCCCTCCCCATTCCCCCAAAGAGAAGCATCGACTTCCCCGTCCTCGTACCCCTGTTCGTGACCCATCCCCCGTACCTGTCGAAGAGCCAGGACGGAGATGGTCCAGTCGCCACTACGAGCCTGAGAGGTCCTACCCGCTGGAGGGTTCCTCGTACTACCCTCGCGAGTACGACCGTGACCTTCGAGGACACTACAGACGGACACCGCCGGCTGACTTCGACTACCACAGGCGCGATCGGGGATATGACTACCGCGATTACGACGACAGGTGGGGGTATGATGATAGGTACGACGACCATAGAGACGCGTACCGTGGTGAAGTCCGTCGTGGGTATGACAGCTACCGGCCTGTGTCGCCAACTCTTCCTCCCGGTCCTGTGTCACCAAGGCTCCCTCGGGGTCCGATAACACCGCCTCTGCAGAAGGGTTCATCTTCAGCGCCCCCACCGCCCCCTAGTCCTCCTCCGCCACCTCCACCGGGAGAGCCGTCAGTATCGGAGGCTCTTCCAGCAGAACATGTGGCGGTCTCGATATCACTACCTATTAAGCGACCCGGTGCACCCAAAGAAGATCGGTCGCCGCCGTCGATTCTGGAAGGCGGGCGCGTGCCAGCGCCTGTACCTGATCCATCACCTCAGAAAGAGCCCGCCACTGAGCGGCGTGTCGTGCCGCTGAAGCCGAAGAGGACGCCCGTTCACCGCACCCGAGAGCAAGAAAAGATCGCGTACGGGCGTACGTTCGTCGGGTGTGGGTCTCAAGCCGACTACGATGTCTTGACGAAATTGGGAGAGGGCACCTTTGGGTTTGTATTCACAGTTACTTTTATTTACGAATGCGCTCAAGCATTCGCGTCACAGCGAGGTGCATAAAGCCATCCACACTGGGACGGGTAGGTCGGTAGCGCTGAAGCGCATCCTGATGCACAATGAGAAGGAGGGCATGCCTGTGACCGCTCTTCGCGAGATCAAGATCCTGAAAGCCCTGAACCACCCTTGCATCGTAGAAATTCTAGATATGTTTGTCGTTCGCAGTGCGTATCCCCCTTTTTCCGGATCCGGCTCCCGGCGTCCAATGTCTTATGAACCCGTCCTGACCTCCTCATCAGGCAAGGGCAAGGAGTCTCCATTGTCGGTATATATGGTCTTCCCGTACATGGATCACGATCTCGCGGGTCTACTTGAGAATGAACGTGTCAAACTCCAACCCAGCCAGATCAAGTTGTATATGAAGCAACTACTAGAAGGTACCGAGTACATGCACCGGGTGAGTATCTCATACTAGATCACGAGAACGTCATGTCTGAAATGCTCATAGAATCAAATCCTGCATCGCGATATGAAAGCGGCGAACCTTCTGATATCAAATACGGGCTCTCTACGAATTGCCGATTTCGGTCTCGCTCGTTCGTACGACCCGAATATCGTACGTGGAGGCGACCACAAACTCGACCGGTACGGTCGGGAGCGCAAGTACACGAATTGTGTAGTTACCAGGTGGTACCGCCCTCCTGAGCTCTTGCTGGGTGCGAGACAGTATGGAGGCGAGGTGGATATATGGGGTATAGGGTAATCGTCTTCACCGATGAGCCTGGTGTCTCGTTGCTAATCATGGTGTCAAGCTGTGTCCTGGGCGAGATGTTCTGGCGTCGCCCCATCCTCGCGGGTTCCTCCGATATAGACCAACTAGATAAAATCTGGCAGCTGTGCGGTTCCCCTAACCAACAGAACTGGCCTAATTGGGATCGCCTTCCTGGATGCGAAGGCGTTAAGCGCTTCCCGCAGTATACCAGGCGAGTAAAGGCCATATACGAGACGTACGTGATGTTGTTATGTATCTTGTGGGTGCCGCTAACCTAGGAATGTTCCGTATTCGTCTCGATTCCAGCATCGGTCCTGAGACTTGCGATTTGTTGGATAAGCTTCTCACTTTGAACCCGAGAGAAAGGATATCAGCGTCGGAAGCCCTGGATCATGACTATTTCTGGTCTGACCCGCTGCCGGCGGATCCAAAGAGGTATGCTGGTCATTCCGTTATTATCATTTACACAAGTCATTGACTTATCGTCTTCTTGCATGATAGTCTGCCCACTTACGAGGCTTCCCATGAATTCGACAAGCGTGGGCGGCGAAATCAGGGACCAGCAGGTCCACCCCTACCGCTGCCTCAGATGCAGCAGATGGAGCAAGCCGCAAGAATGGCTGCAGGGCTAATGCCACCACACGCTCGCAATTTCCCTCAGGGACCACTCCCCCCTCGTGAGACGTTCCGAAACGGCCCACCTCCGGGTGCATTTCCTCAACAACAGTACCAAGGAGGGCCACCGATGTACCCTCCGGGACCTGGTGGATACTTCCCTGGGCCGCATGGCCCGTACCCTCCGCCCAATATGCGCTATGGAGGGCCGCCTGCTGGACACGTCCCGCCACCTATGGCTCCTCATGGAATGAGGCAGCATTTCCCTCCTCATCCGCCTCATCGGCCGCCTTTTATGAACGGTAGAGGTGGGGGCCCTCCTATGCCTGGTCCGCAACAAAGGCATGGAAGTAACCGGCCTCCTGGACCCGGTGTTGGAGCAGGAGGGTTAAACTACGGTTGATCATGCATTGCACATCCCAATTCGCTCTGTATCTGCTTTCACACGTTTTTGCTTTGCTCTCGCACTTACACGGAACCACAGCTGCAATCGCATGTAAAGTAATGTAGCCCTTTGTTATAATACGCAACTGTCGACTGTTGGCCGATCTGTAGTCTTGAATTGATACTTCTTTCCACCTCCGACCGAGGAGGCTCGTCACCCCCCGCGGACGTATGTCATCTGCCGGCATGGCCCGCTCCGCCAGGTGTTGGTTGAGTGCAGGGATGTACTCGAACTACTGAGGGCTAGAGGCGCAGACGCTGCGGCGACATCTGATGGATAGCTGTCGAAATAGCACGTCTTCCCGCCACGACACTGTCACCCTGCATTAAAGTACTGCAACTGCATCGGGACTCGCAGCCTGTCGAAGCTCCGGTCCATCCGATTTCGCGCCTAGGTGAGAGCAGGAGGCACAAGTGGCCTCGATAGTCAGACAATTGGTAGTCAAGCACACAATGGACGTGTCGTCAATTGTATGGGACGCGGGTTCTCGAAGTGAAATCATTAGGCGATTCACGAGTATGACCGGGAGGACGTTGCGGAAGCCCGAGGAGACTTGATTGAGGGTTATCTAGTGACATAACTGGGATAACGACCAAGACCCAAAGCGAGGTGTTTACGCACGCGATTGACCAGGTAAAGCGCAAGGTCAGCAACGTATACAGAGAACATTCTGGTAAGGTTAGACACCGTGAGCAGGGAGCACCGATCCACATAAGGCCAGCCAACTCACATTGCGAAATACATTGTGGATTCTCGTGCGAGGCGAAGGAAAAGAGGATTCCCTCGGCGCTGTTGCCAGACTTTGGCTAAAGCAAGTGCGAGGATGGTGCATTCGACAAGAAGGACCGCGACATCCGACAGTGCCGACCAATATGTAGCACGAAGAGCGCCGTACGCGCACATATGAAGTCCCGGAGCAGGATTATTCGTATCTGTGTTTGCATAGTGGTCTGCCATCTTCGTCAGAATGATTATTCCTGTAGGAGAGGAGTCGGGCTGAAGGTACCTTGAAATCGAATTGAGACTATGAAAATCCACCAGACGATCTCGGCGGTCGACAAAGCAATGCATAGCCACTTCATGAACTTGTGAGCCCCGTACATTGCGTACAGGCGCATCTCCATGACAACTATGTAAGTCTAAGCTGTCAATCGAACCGGTTGAACTCGTAGATGCACGTACCCTGAGTGCTCAAAATGAGGACTGCCTCGCCGAACTGGTCGAACTTGTGGTACTTGATACCTACGTAACATCACAGACGTTTTCGTTAAGAGGCAACGAACCCAGCATCATGTTTACTAACATCTATCGTTGAGGAGCAACGAGATTGTCAGCCTCGTCCACTAAGAGGTCATGGTGGATCCAAAGGGCGTACAACTGGATGAATGGAGCCGGGTCAAACCATCACGAGCGAATAGGTACTGACTACAAATCGCGACGTACATTATATGACGGATTTGGTATAAAAAAGGCTAGAATATAAATGGATGGGTATCAGCGAGAGCCTGAGGGAACTCGTACATTTCTCGCTTACTACTTGCTGCAGCTCTATCGTGAGGTTCACAATGAGTTTCACTACTCAGGCGCGCGAACCACTGCTCACAGTGAATATAGCAGACTATAATATCGGTTCTGACGATGACTCCATCAGTCGAGAGGATCAACAGGGGTGGAGCCTAATTGTTCGCACCCAGAGAAAGATACATTTGGCGCTGGAGAGTCTGGCCTTCTGGCCGTTTCCGAGAAGTCAGGTGAAACGTTCCGGGATCCAGAGAGTAGACCTCACCCAGAACAATTCCACCTAGAGCCACAAACAACGCTTAGTCTGATCTCCGATCGAATGTAGCTAACGACTCACTTCGTTGTCAAGCTGTAGAACTGGAATCCTCAGGCGGAAAATGATTGATGTGAGCGCCGCATTTCGATAAATTCCTGTATTATCCCTTACAGTATTCATGAACTATTAACGCCATGGCGGCTACTGTAGACAAACGTCGGGTAAAGAACATAGGAACAAGAGACATTTATATTTCAGCACTTACAAAGACAGTATCGCTCCGACAAGGCCTGCTGGAAGGCTTCACCTGCCATACTATGGCAGACCCTGGAAAGCGAAAGAAAGGTACGCTAGGGTGTAGTCGGGTAGGGAAAGAAGCAAACGCGAAGTATCCGTTGCATGCGGCACCGACTATTAGTACGGATTGACGCGCGTACCCTCCGGATCCAATCGCTATCAAAAGGACTCACGATAACATTTCGCATCGGTTAAAGGGGGATCATGATCAAGACCGTGCCTAGGAATTTACAGATTGGACTGCTCTAACCCAACTGCTGCCTGATTGGTTGCCACTGACAAGTACTGGGACTAACCTAGGTACCGTGACAGTTAGTACATCTCCGAGTCGTGCGGGCGCAAACCAGCCATCAGCAGTGCGGGAGCACACCTTGCGCGTACGCACAGGAGCAAGTCCAGTCGCTCGAGCTCGATGAACTCCGCCTTGGCTAATTCTGATGTGGTGCTTGAGATATTGGACTGGATGCATATCCAAGCAAGCTGGGATGACATGCAATGCCCGTAGTGCGCCGCTAGAGAAAAGAGTTGCTATGTATGTGCGGCTCTAGCTGATCTAGATCTCTCGAGTCTCATGCAGCACTTTCCTTGAAACTGCGTTGGACCTGTTGTGGGAAAGCCTAGACTTACTGCTACCCTTGTTCACAATTAATAGGGTTTGTTTCGGGAGGACAGTCGCGGCCCTATGTAGGTACCAGCCATTTCTAAATCATAGCTAGAATGTAAACTTAGAACTGATTATTGGTGGCATGCCTTGGATAAAGGTGCTGATAGGTAGCGTTTCAGCCCATGAATTGATACGCCTCCAAACAAATGCGACCTGTGTGGGGGAGACCAAGATTGGAGTAGACAATCGTATCCACAAAGATTTCTTACATCAATTGCAACTTCTCCAGCATTCGCCCGTTTCGCCTCGCCTGCGCACCTTGATTTGTCATAATGCGGATCCCGGCGCTCTGCCACCATCTTTGCTTGATCCAGTAACGATCCTGCTTGTCGATATCAAGTTCAGGGCTTCATGGTCGACTGCCATGCTCAGCCTGTAGCCGTTTTCCTGGACACCCTTGCTGACCATGTTCCTCTGTTACAGACCCTCCGACTCAGCGGCCACTTGCCCCGAGTGGTGAGCGTTATGTCGTGGATTTTCATGGAAGCACGGTCACAGTTGCAACTCCATTGAGCAAGCAGATCATCCTCGGCTGTAGCATTGTATAACGCGTTTGGAGCCTGACGAGAGACGTTACGAAGAAACACTGTAGATTCATGGACGAGAAGGCCCGCGTACTGGCCAAGGTGGGGACCGTGACACGGCGTGCCAGTATAACCAGTACAATAGCCTTGACGCACATAAACTTCCAAAGCATGCCGTCGAGATCAATTAAACGTGACAGAGAGGAGTTGTGCTTGGCCGCGAAGTCAGGTCTTTAAGGAAAGAGTGGGGAGATCGTCAAAGCAGGAGACAGTGACTTTGAAAACGCGTCCGAGGATTCCTTACGGTTGCCAGGGACAGGTTACAGCCTGGCATACTTTCCAGAGCCCTCCTGAATATCTCCAAGCAATGGTTATATCCTCTCGCCGAGGTGAGAAGGATCTATAGAACTTACCTGACTGAGTTGAAGCCATGAGCTCGCGCAATGAATTGCGTATACTTCCGTAGATCCTGATCATACGTACTGACTTCGATACATGGCAAAGGCTGCGGTCCCAGAACAGCAAGTGCCATTTCAGAAAATCAATGGATAAATTATGCGCCGCAAGTATGCAATACATGACACCCAGAACCTAGTAGATATCTAGAACCCACGACGAGAAACAAATGTCTCCATACCAGGTTAGCACAAACAAAGTACAATGGCACGAGAGAATGCGCACCTCTAAATCCTGCTGTGTCGCGACAGCAAGGACGAACTTCCGATCGTAGTCGGTCACTGTACTGACAATATCAGCTGCAGCTCTTTGGCCCATAAGATAGTCATTTCACCTATTGCGAAAATATTGTGCTTCAGGAACTCTTCCAGCTCGGACAGCGGAGTTGCAGGGGTTATTAGCGTATAAGGATGTGACGCCGTCCGTTCAAACTTGGTCATAAACTTCATCACTTTATCGTCCTACAGAGAGCTTAGCAAGAGGAAAGCGTGTTGAACAGACTACTCCTCACCGGATCCGCCTGCCTAGCCTCCCATTTCGCTTTCAGAGCGGACACGTCCACATACCCCAGAGGTTTCCGGGTGCGATCTAAGACCCTGATCCCAACGGTTCATGGGCTACTGATCACAATGAGGTAATATGGAAGACGTACGGGATATAAGAGTAATCTCGCTCATACCCAAGCTCGATGGCTCGTGATACAGCTTCATCAGCAGGAAGTGCAAACGCAGGAGGTAATTGCAGGTCCTGGATACCGTGAGGAACACGAAATCAGCCGCTGCCCGCGTCTCGATCAAGCATGCTCTCATACCTCTACAACGGCACCTCGGTACTTGTCCGCCTGCGGCGTCGTGCCATTCAGCGTTGGGTTCGTAGGACCGGCTAGAGGAGCCACAGAAGCAGCCGCGGAAGACATTCTGGTCAAGGTGTAGATGAAAGTCGCAAGACAAGAGAATATCCCCTGCGGCCGGCCTTAAGGAGGACGCTCGTAGCTTCCATCATTCATACCGTCCATTCGTTCGTGTCTCGCTGTGCGACATTAGGCTATATCTGAGTTGGCAATATCGGCGAAGGCCGACTACCTTTCGTCGGAGGGATGTCGATGAGGAGGTGGCAGCTCCGACGACTCTGAGGTCGAGGCAAGGTAGAGATTGCAAGAGAATAACATTAAAGAGCAGGTAACCGAGTAATCTATTATACTTCCATTCTGTCTTCCGTCTCCCACCCTGGGTTTTTCCTCAAAATCACGAACCCTTCAAGCACAGGCGCGTAAGGAATATACTCTTCTGTTGCTAGCTCCGCACGCTCTGTCGTACCCAGCCGTACAGGCGTGGTGTGCGTCTGGAATCCTGAAATCGTGCGTGGCTTCCCTGCTTGACCAACAACGTCGACAGCCTAGAGATCAAAGGGATGAGCAGTGTAAACTATGGAGAGGAGTACTGGGAGCGTACCTGACCAACCCGGACAGAAACTGGCTTGGAATTCAATTCTTCGTCCAATGTTATCAGGAACCGAGGTGCCATAGCTGGCGTCAGGAAGTAGAGCATCCAGTGGTATTTATCCAGGATAACTATTATTGAAGATACCATCAGCAATCCGACATACATGCGCAAGCATCACACAACTCACATGATTTGGCATCCGTGAACGCCATCAACGTCGCAAGCAGACCAGCAATCCCTGTTCGGCTCATGATATTACGATCGCAGAAGAAGGGATTGATGCTGATAGTGCCCTTGCCCATGTTAACCAAACCTTGGGCAATGCGCACGGTGAACAAGCAATCGGGCTCCTTTTGGTAGTAACCGGCAAGTTGTCGCAGTAGCTGCATGAGCTTGGCATTGTTTGTGCCAGCGCCAATGAGACCCATGGCAAAGATGGCGTTGAGAGCTACTTGAAGATCGTTGTCGTGGCTGTATTTGGAAAGGGTATCGAGAATGTTTAACTGGGGATTCGAGGCGCTGACAAGACCAAGGGCCAAAGGCACTGTCTTCCGGATGATCGGTTCGCCGTAGTGCATCTGACACGAATAGATTAGCATCCAATGAGGGAGAAGGCATATACGAAACCACACACCAGATGATTGAACACTCTGAGCGACATCTCAGCACCGGTTTCCTCGCCCATTGCCACCAGGGCAATACCGAGCACAGCGAACGCCTGGAAAGTGTCATCAAGCTTGGCATCCTCTTTCTTGGCCTCATCCTTGTTCTCGTCCTTATTGTCCTCCTTCTCTTTCTCCTTCTCCTTGCCTTTCGACGTGTTGATGTGGTCCTCACAATGGTGCAGCATCTCCTGAACCTTAAGCACGTTCCCGGTGCCTGCGAAAGAGCACACGTCAACCAGAACTTGCGCCTGCTTCGCGATCGGATGGGAAATGGCTTTCAGAGTCTCGAGCGTTGCGTCTGATTGATCCTGCAGACCTATATACCCGGTGAAACAACTCAACAAAACCACAAAATGCTCCTGAGCTCTTGAGACTTACCGACATATAAGAGAGCTAAGCCCAGAGCCATGAACCGCGCCCACTTCTCATCGAGTGCTTTGTCTTCCCTCTCCATCAATGTCTGCAATATCGTCCCAGCAACCTCTCCGTTCCCACTTCCGACGAAGATGAACCCAAGAGCCAACGCGGAGAGCGACGCGATCTCCATCGAGACACCTTCATCTGCAACGTGAGGCAGCAGAAGGGCGAGGATGTCTTCACGGTGGGAACCGCAGTACGCGAGACCAAGACCCATAATCGCACTCAGCTTCAGGGGAACAGACTTGTTGTCGACATGCTCGCCCAGCAAAGCTAACGGGGCATCCGCTTCCGTTCGGACACCAGTACTCAGCAGGCCGATAGCGAGAAACGAGCCTGCCTATCGAGAAGTACATCAAGATAAGCTGGTGAACGCAAAAGCAAGCACGACAATATCTATCCTTACCTTGATATACTCCTCCGACGAATAGGTATATCTGTCGACATGACTCAATCCGACATCGGTATCCCACAACAAACTGAGACCAAGACTGGCAGCCGCGCTCATCATACCATGGTCTTTGTTCTTGTAGATCCAACTGCTGCCTTCTTCGGCTTCGACCATAAGCTTATCGTTGCCGAACCCAGCATTGACAAAGGCGTTGACGAAGGTACCGGCCAGATTAGCTCGTGCGGAGTCGATGTTAGCTGTAGTACCGGGTCCTGGAAAAGGTATTCAGATTCGCTGGCGGGTCGTACCATTCGTAGTGTAGTAGAAGACGTACGCGTTGTCTCCAGGTGTGACTTGTACACGTCCTCCAGACTCTTAGGCTCCAACACCCCCAACTCCTTCCCGAACTCCTTAAAGTGCGCGCTCAGCCGCGTATTGCTCAGGCACTCGACAAGGTCTTCCGGCATGTCCTCCTCTTCCGCGTCTTCAGCAATATCGCCATCCTCATCTGTCGGCTTCTGCAACCATTCGTAGGGGACCTGAGCGCGTGCTAATAGGAAAGCCAGCTGCCGCTTCATCACTCTGTAGGATATTAGGGACTTCGTACAAGAATAGCCGAGGTCACTTACGGGTTACCGGGGGCATTGAAGTCCTCCCTTATCAGCTCCGGGTCGCCAAGTCGGATTGCCATAGACATGGCCTCAGGGAACCGCTGGTGCTTGATATAGATTTTGTGTATCGTCCGAAGGAATGTGACATCGTCTGGTGGCGGCAGGAAGTTTACACACCTACGAGGGAGTCAATCAAGTACCATGCTACACACGCCAGCGGGACCTTACCGAATCATATACTGGCATACACGCCCAAATGTGTTTTCGTCCACCAACTCCACTATCCGCTCAACAATCTCCAGCTCCTCCATCAAGTCCACAGCATCCGGCTCTGCGTTGTGGCGCAGGAGGAACGTCGCGCACTCCATTCCCAGAGAGTGCAGGTCCTGAATCGTCCCCACTACCTTGCTCTCCTTCTGCGCCTCCTCCTCACCGCGCTCCTCCCGCGCCGTGTACTCCTCCCCGAGCTCTGCGGCAAGGTGGCGGACGTACTCGTGTCCCCAAGAGCCTGGGTCGGAGAGGGGGGAGGAGGGAGGTCGGAGGGAAGCGGATACGAGGCGGTAGCGGAGTGTCCCGCGGGGTTGGGTGTCGGAGTATGTCATAGCAAGACATGAGAGGATATCTGCAAACAGACTCTGCTCTCGCAATGAGAATTTAAACAGGCGAACACGAGCGCTACGTCACGCGTACCTTGTCTTCCGAAGCCGGCCATGTCTCGAAGAGAGCCTGCAGATCGGGGTAATGCGGACGGAGAAACTTGAGCGGTTTCGGCACGGAGGTCATAGACGATGTAGACGTTCTGATCAGTGTCCGGAGCGTCTCGAGGGCTGGGCGGTACAGCTCCGTGTTGGATTCCTGCAATCCATCGGTCAGTGCGGGTTCAGCTCTCGCTGCGATCGCTGCGTGCCTTCAACCGCTCCACGAGCATCTCCAGCTCATTCCGTAGCTGAAGATCCTCCTCTGACTACAGACAAACAATAAACATCCATAAGACATCCACTGGCCCAATCAACATAGCACACTCACGAGATCCTCTCCCTCCTTCGCATCCCCGTTCACCTTCGACGGCCCATCGACCTTGTCCTTCTCCTCATCCTTCTTTTTCTTCGGATCCTGCGCAGGAACGGCAATCGTGGACTCGGCCTTGGACATGAAGGGCGTTCAGTGAGGAGTAGGTAGACAGAGACTTAGACAGATGACCAGTGTAAGGACGCGCGTCGGTGTACTGACGCGTCTCTGAATGCGTAATGGAGCGTGGGAGTTTGTGACCAAAAGACCGAAACAGTCTGTGGCAAGTTGTGGCAACTTCCGGATGCCACACTTCTGAGTTCAAAGAGCAGTTTAGCGCACTTCGCACAGGCAGAGTGAAAAGGGGATATAATTAACCAAGTTATCCTCCATTACAGATGTCGCTATGCTAATACACGAGTATAATGATACATACAGCAGGCGCTCAAGGGCGGCCCAGTTACAACGAGCGTGGGGTATCGTTCCGCAAAGCAAGAGCAGAGCATATGCACAAGAATGAATTCAAACACAACTTGAACTGCGAATATATACAGCGCGCGTCAGAAGAACCGACGGCGCTTCCAGAACTTCAGACGTTGCCGGACGCCTGGAAGATAACCTGCGTGCATAACGGATATCAGCGCTTGCCCGGTGATGGTTTTATGGAGTTGGACAAACCAAAGACAAAGCATGGGCACCAAGCTACCAGCAACAGCGCAAAATGCTGCGTCCCGAACGGGGTCGGAACTGCGCGCCCCTTCCCGACGTCGATCAGCGTAGTTATCGATGCTAGCATTTGTATCACAGAGACAGTTCTGCGAAATTTAGAAGTATATCAGTGGCCTTGAGAGAGGTGTCGAAATAGAATGTACTCACATCTGGAAAACGATGAAATGCCACATCGCACAAGGAGCAGGACCACTAGGAGGCAGCGGCGGTGTAGTCTTGTCTCGCATCATCTCTGAGGAGGAAGGAGAAAGTATTTGAGTAGCGCAACGAAAAGAACGTCGTGACACGCACTACTCAACGGATTCCGCCGCACATACGTCGGCGCCGCCCACCCATCCCCTTCCCTGTCCTCCGCATTCCTCACAAACTCCAGCTCGCTCTTCGACAACTCCAAGCTCCTCACCCACCTCTCCTCATCCTCATCCCCGCCCACAGCCGTCGACGACACCATCTTGCTCAACCCCAGTTCCCGCTCTTCGTGCTCTTTCCCGTGAATCAAGTCGCGGTAGCTCAGCGCGCCCAAGTCGGGGAACGCAGGGAGGGAGCGCACGGAGCCGGGGCGCGAGGGCGGGGCGAAGGTGGGGAACACAGAGGAGATGGACGTGTCCGAGGGGAAGTAGGTCGAGGACTGGTGCGACGGCGGCCGGGGAATGGGAGAGGGCGATTTCGCCGGCTGGCGATTGAACGGGAGGTGGTATTTCCGGGCGAAGGACGCCACCTCCGGGCTGGTCGGGACGCGCCCGGGGGACTGGAGCAAGTGCGGGTTGGACAGCACGGCGGATGAGGTGGGCGAAGGGACGGCGACGGGTGTGGGCACTGCGAGCGTCGAGGGCACCGGGGTAGGCGTGTTCGCATTCCGTATGTCCGCGCTCGTCCTGAATTCGAGGCTCTTGCTCTGACGCGACTGCCTCCGCGCAGGCAATGGCGTGAGAGGGTCCAGCGTATCTTGCCGTTGGTACACGCATCCTCTCTTGCGCCCATTCGGAAGGTGAGCTTGCTTCTTTAGCAAGCAGATCGCGGAGATGGACGACAGGAGCAGACTTGGTATCGAGAGGAGCAGCGGAACGCCGGCATACCCGAACAAGCGCACCCTAGGGCACACTCGGAATTATTACAGCATGCGATAATCGCAGTAAAACTACGCACCAGATGGGGTGGGTTGCTTCGCATAGCAGGTCCTCCGTGGGAGTCGCGGCGTCCAGTCGAAAGAGAAGGGAGACGTATACGACAGATGCTAGTAATGGGTAGACCACAATAAATATGATATAACGAGGGTGCCAAGAAAACGGTCTGCGGAGCGGAGTCAAAAATATTGAAGATCGTGAAAAGTGTGCGGCACGAACGAGATAGTGGTCCCGGTGTTGTATTGGGGCCGAAACAGAGAAATGATAGTTCCAAGAGTGAAAGACGCAGTGACCCCCGTGAGGAGAAAAGAACCTAGGCTGACGAGAACATTCTGAACTGGAGATGAGAGTGGATCAGCGTTTCGGTAGGGCGTATTTATTGTATGATGGATGGCCAAGGGTCGGTGACTCTCTGGATTGAGGAGAGCTTTTACTCACCGATGCAGAACGCCCTAGGCATTTCTAGCGGTTCCATTCTCCAAATAAGACCTAGGAGTTGATATGTGTAAGAAATCAATATTAACGTCAAAGCCAGGATTTCTGGAGGCCCGGGCCGATATGTGAATGAGAGATTGGTGCTCACCGAGACAGAAGACGCCCTGCATGAGAGTGACGCCCAGACAATACAGGAGAGGTCCCCAAAGTACTTGGACGACATTGGCAAAGACCACGAGCACGACCCAACAGCAGATTAGACCTGTCCATCGCCGTCACTCAGGGACCCGTCTCCATTAATTATCGGGAGTCCATAACGCACCAGAAAGCGAGAGCGAAAACCAGACCGCCCGGAGGGCAAAAGGCAGCATCGCTGGACGGTCGAGGGGGGCGACCGAGCAGCAGCTGGAAGTGAGCGCCTGAGCCTCAAGGCAACGCCGCCAACGCAGGCATGGGCCAATAATAAGAGGGAGGGAAAGAAAGTGCTGGGGGCGGGTTGCCGGCTGCTGATCCGTTGTCACACTATGACCGTGGGAACAGATCTGCGTATTGCCTCCGTAGTTGGTATCTTGAACCTTAGATTGCCCCACTACAGATGACTTCACTGGATCTAATGGCGCTGCGTACAGCGTTTATAGTCTATCATAGAGTCCACCATGTCAGACTTTATTCGTCGCATAGTCTCCGGAAACAAAGCGCGATTCAAGGATGAAACGCTCGACGTCGAGCTCGGTATGCTTCTCCTTTCGATGGCTAGAAGACATCAAGGTTTTGATTGTTCGCTGATGCTTCGCATGCGCAGACTTAGCGTATATCACCGACCAAGTCATCGTCATGGGGTATCCTGCCACGGGCCTAGAGGGGTTCTACCGAAACCGCAGAGAAGACGCGAAGAAATTCCTCGAACACCGACATGGCAAGAACTACTGGGTCTTCAACTTTTGTCCCATCAGAGAGAACTCGTACCCCGCTAGCTTTTTTGACGGGCGAGTTAGCAGATATCCCTTCCCAGATCATCAGTAAGTATCCATCTTTGTGTTCGGGACTCCCGGGGGCCAAAGGCATCTCTATGCCCATTCCTGCAATCCCCATCCCTCTCTTGAGTTCAAAGAACCGCGTGTTAGCTTAGCTGCCACCGATATCGGGGGATACGCAAGCGCTGCGGGGGAACACGCAAGGTTTTGCGTTTGCGTTGCAACGATCAAGACATGGCACGATGCTTGCGATACGCTAGATGCTTCGAAATGATAGTGGCGTTTCTCAGTGTTCGGACGGGTGCCACTCTGCAGCAAAGAGCCTCCTTGGGTTTAGCATAGCAGCGTAGCGGGATGCACACAAGGCGTCCTCGCGCTCGAAGCTCACTCTTGTGAGATCCGCGGTCGCCTCGCACTGCACGTAGAATCTCCGGTTGTGACAGCGGGCAATGAGTTTCTCCAGACCGTTTGCCATTGCCTTCGTCGCGATCGTGTTCGAAGATCGTATGTGACAGGAGTCTGGATGACTAACCTCCCGTTATTCACAGTGCACCCCCTTTAGCCATCCTGCCCCTGGTAGCCCGCGAAATCCGCGTATGGCTTGAAGGCTCCAAAGACCGAGTCGCCGTCCTTCACTGCAAAGGTATTTGCACCTTTTTGTCTCGCGTGCCGTGATATTGAATTTTGACTGAATGCATTTTTATGCCCGCTGGAAGCTGGTAAGGGCAGGTCCGGCACCATGGCCTGCGCGTACCTGTTGACCCAGGTTAGCCTTCCCTCCAATGAGGCTAGCAACGATAAAAAGTTGGTAGAAGAGCGTGCAGAGGAGCTTATGGACGCTATGCCCTCCGACGAAGACACCGTGGCGCTCACCGACGGGCCAGCCGACGAGTCAGCGGTTGAGGGTCCTATTGTCGATCGGAAAGCAACCTCCTCCCCCCGGCCTGTCTCGGTCTCCAGTACTACCGTGTCCGGGTCAGGATCAAGCACGCCTAGCAGCAAGCCTACAGCAACCCTGCAGCATGTCCTCGACCTGCACACGTCGAAGCGCATGAAGCCACCTTCTCCTTCAAGCAAGTACGACAACGACACCGAGAAGCCCAAGAAAGTTAAGCAGGGGGTGAGCATCCCCAGCCAGCGCCGCTGGCTCTACTACTGGTCGCTCCTCCTGGCGCACGAGGGCCCGCCCGGATTCTGGTCCTTGTCCCCGCCCGCACAACCCAAACCGCGCATCCGGCTGAAGGAAGTGAAGATCCGCATGCGCGAGCCGACGGGGGTGAAGGCGAGCCTGTTAAAGGCGGTGAATGCGGTGATTGACCGGAACGCGTTCGCGAAGACGGCAACGGGGGAGGGACAGGTCTGGGTATCGCTTGCAAGGTACGACGACGAGTTTGTGGAGACGCTGGAGATGTGGGAGCGGTGGACGAGGGATGAGAGTGGGGATATGGGGAAGCGGAGGAGAGGGGCGGAGGAGATGGAGGGGAAGGAGTTGAGTGAGCTGTTTAGGGATGGGAGGTGGGATCGGACAAAGATGGTAAGGAGTTTTGCGAGGCTGGGGTTGGCGAAGTCTGGGGGTGTGCAGAAAGAAGGTGATGATAAGGTACGGCGTGCGTGCTGGACCTCGTTCTACGGGTTCATCGATTCTCGATTAACAGGAAGACAAGAAATATACGTATACTGTTCGACCACTATCGAGCGAGTCATGGAGACATATAAAGGACGAGATTGAACATGGCGGACCTGCCAGCGGCCCATCTAGTGGCTTGAAGTCGGAAGCAACTTCCATACACGAGAGCCTCCCCGCCGCCGAAGGACCAGGGATAAGCGACCTCGGCGTGGTGCTCGATCCTCACAGAGAGCTGCGACTGAAGCTGTACATGGGGCAGGTACTCTCCTTACCTGTCATACTCAACTTCCTGTGGTGTAGCTGATTTCTCTCCCTAGATATTCTTGGGCTGGCTGTGGTTCATCCCGCAATTCCATATGCCTCCGGACTCTACCGAACCCGTGCACCTCACCTTCGAGAAGAAAGACATCGACTTCCCCCTCGGCATAGGGTCAAATATCATCAATGTGGAGGTAGTCATGGAACAGGTACCGTCGGCCCAGGCGGCTAAGGAAGAGGTGCAGCCTCCTCCGAGGGCCACGACCGTAGAGGCAGAGGAAGGCGTGAAATCTGAGCCTGTCGGGCTGGCTGCCACAGTTCAGGCTGTGGCTGCGGCTCCTAACTTGGGGAGTATAGTTGAGGCGAAGCAAGCAGCGGAAGATTGACCTCATTGTAAGACGCATTTACTAGCTTCACATCCTATTACGGTGTCTGCTTCAGCCTTCAGGCTTGTCTGCAAGCACAGTAGTGTGTACTCGACCGCATGCTGCCCTGAACATGCGACGCTTGTCTTTATTACTTCGACTTCTGGAATTCGAAGCATCCGCTTCTTAATTATGGTTAATTGGGACTCAGCGTGAGTCTAGCGTGAAACATAATTGCAGAGTATGTACTCTGCTTGTAAGTAACGATAACCGTCCATCCAAATTGCACCGCTGTAAGTCTTGCGGCCTAGTTGAGGACTCTGTCTCCATGACAACTTATTCCATCCCATTCCCGACGTTTTCCATATGTTTTCTTCCCGTTCGGGGTGTGGCGTTGCCGCCTCGAGGAACAAATACCATTTTGGGCACCCTTGTGCCGGCGGAATGACTTAAGCGAGAAACCTCGGCTGATGCTCCCCAAGTTCCCGACCCTCATCGACCACCGCGAAGGACACGAGTTGTTGAACTTTCACCGCTACCGTTGGCCCTGTGGCCGAAGCCACATTCAAGAGGTGGGTATTTAAGGGAACCTTGTCTCGCGGATTCACCTCACCTCTTCCATCCGACTACAGCGAGGCTGTTGATGCGCGTGGCCGGACTTCACCTCGAGTATTACCCCAATTGCACCCCGCTCGACCACCGTAAACAGCATGCCAGTAAGCTCTGAGTCCACTGGAAGCTCGTCAACGATGATGCCGCCCCCTTCAGCCGTGCCCGAGAGGCGTCTTGCGCGGTCTGCGTCCGCTCGCTACCCGTCGCATCTCGCTCGGGACGGCCGCGTCCGTGTGCCTCTGGCGACAAGGACTGACACCTATGAACGGTTGGAGGATCTGCTGAGGGAGGCGGGATACAAGGAGACGCGTGTGTTCACTCCGGAGACTGAGCGATACGATGAGGAGGGCAAGACCGAGGGGCGAGGGGCGAGAGGAATGGGTGCCGTCGTGAGCTTCATCTCTGGTTTCATGCGGCCTGCGAAGGAGGAGAAGGGCGGCCAGGGAGACTCTGGCGACAAGTCCGAGGGTTCGTCAGCTTTGCAAGGCGGCCCTTCTCCTCCCACCGCTCTTTCTCGCTCTACGTCGTCTCGGTCGTCGCTCGACCACGCACGGTCGTCTCATGCATCATCCCCGAAGTCGGACTACATCGACATTACGTCTCCTAGACGCGCCGCTCGGCAAGCGCCACATGCCAACGTCGCAGCCTACGACCAACTCGACTACCTCCACCGACAGCTGCCACACTCCCGTCCGAAACCACACAATGCGCACTCTCAGCCTCTTCCCCAATCCCGTGCTCGCGCCTACCTTCGTCACATGGCATCTGCGCCCAACATGCCGCAGCGGCGCGCTGCTCCCGCGCATACGCCCAGTCAACTGCATCAGAGCCAGAGTTTCTCAGACGTGGAAGACGAGCCAACGCCCCCGCTACCATCCACCTGGCTCGAAGCCGTCGCGAAAGCTGTCTTGGGCAGCGGAGTCCCTGGCGCGCACGCCGGCCGCCCGACAGCGCATACGTCTCTTGGCCGTGCACAGTCGAAGACAAAGTCAAAACGGTCTCACTCTGCACTGTCGGATCGGACGAACGCTCGCGCGCTCCCGACGATCATGTTGCCACGGTCTCAGTCGAGTACGGCTCCCGTTGTATGCACCACGCAAGTCATGTGCCAGTCGGCGCCGGGATCTCGTTGCCCATCCCGCGCGAATAGTATTAAGAGCCTGCGGCGCGGAAGGGACAGCGTCAAGAGATCGCGAAACACGGACAGGGACCGCCTCCCGTCGCTGGCCAGCACGCGTGTTGAAGGCGATATGCTGGCTCTCTATCTCGAGGGAGACGGCAAAGTTCGGGCCTCCGAAGATGCGGAGTTGGACGACAGCAGCGACGAGGAAGGCGAGATTGACCTTGCACGCCTCCTTGTCCCGCCTAGACGGCAGAACTCCATCAAGAGTCTGCGGAGGCACCTCCACCGGGAGGAAAGTCTGACAAGGCTGAGTCGGGCGAATGTGAGGGCCAGGGCGCCGAAGTGGGACGAGGAGAATGATGGATTTGTTTGGGGGGTACGGGATGGTGAGGCAGAGGAGGAGCGGTGGGGGACGTTCGAGAGGTCAGGGTCAAAGAGGAGGAGGGCCATTCCTAACGGGTGGGTGCAGTGGACTGGCTCAAGGGCATAGAAGGCGGTCAAGACGTGCAGAGTTCCCCGTAACCCAAAGCGAGCAAGACAAGAAGTACAAGAAGAAGAATACAGCAATTATACGCATCGTTCACTACATCGCATCCACATATTTATTCCATCTTGCCGTTTAATCATACGGACCTTGGCCAAGCTCGTCTTTTCTCTAGTACGCATATCATACTCTCCGCATCATTTTATCGTCCATCTGCCTACCTACATGCACTCGTTTGAATGTCGCCTAATTCGTCTGCACACGCGGAGGGTTGCTATAGAGGATTTCATTAGGACCCTGGCGCAGACCAGTACTATATTGTACAGTAGTCTACTTTCTTGTTACCGCTGTACTCCTCTAATGTCACTGTTAGACTTCGGAAAATGCACTGTTTGCGATCCTGTTCAGAAGGTATGGCATGGCTCTAGTGCAATATCAGGTCCTGAGGCCTGAATGGTGCGACCGTGCACAGCACATGTGAGTGAATTCAGTGTAATCTAGTGTTGATGAGGGATCAGCTGCGCAGACATCCTACGCAATATATTCGCAAGCCCACAACCGAGCCAGAGGCATGGACCTGGTTCTGCACTGGGATTCCGAAGACAGAACATCAAAAAGGGGGGATAGGACCAAGTAAATGGACAAGCTGGCTTATATTGAAGAACTCGGGAAGACGTTTGCCAACAGGATTTCTCGCAGCTCCGGTAGTGAACGAGCCTGAATATACCGACGACACAGGTAGCAGAGACCGAGTCTGAACTGAGATCCTGCTTTGTGTGCTTCTGCAGAGCCCGCAGTACTAGTACGTCCTCGCTGTCGCGTATTACTTGCTGAAGATCGTTCTGCAGCTTCTCTCTCACGAGAAATGTACATACAACACCGTCCTCGTTCTCCGAGTTAGAGTCCGAATCCCAGTCGGGGTGATGGGGAAAATCCCAATTACGAACGGCCTCCTCGGCGGCAGCTACCATCTTCGTACATCCGGTTAGGAGGTAATAGTAGTTATCCAGTCAGAATCTTCCACTTGACACTCCGCACGCCCTTCAAGAGCGCGCGTTCCTGCTTCTCTATGGATAGTGAGCCGTCTGGACCATACGCCATAGATACACAGGAAAGGAGGTAAAAGGTGGCGGGCAGAATAGCAAGGTCTTGGCGAGCTGTATGGCCGACCGCTGGCTCCGGAAGGTGGAAGTAAAGAAACCTTTTGTGCTCGTACACCATCCCTTCTTCGTGAATGCAATTTCGGCTGCCAGCGTATCCCAGCCATGAAGAGTCAAGAGTAGTGTCGACCGAACGAGCGCCGGCATGTTCGGGTCCATTGACAGGCGCTTAATTAAAGAGGACTGAGAGTCCTACTCTTAGCGTACGCGTGGGCAAACAAATTGAAAAGGAAGGACCCAAGCAGACAGAAAGCACTTCTTTTGACAGGAAGAAACTCCACTAGAGGCTCTCGTACCTCTGCACTATCGGGAATCCGACTTCAGGTAGTCCCTCGAAAGTGCGGTTTGCGTTCGAAGCGGGTAGTAGGTTAAATGTGTCTGCGAATATGGGCGACCCCTTACAAAGCATGGATCGATTTGAGCACACGAAAGCCGTAAGCTCAGAGTATGATGTTCCCGTTCGAGAGCCAGAGCGATTCACTCTCTTAGAAGGGGTGTGGTGCCACCTCCGGGTTGGCTTACTGTGGCAGCCTGAGTCTGGCTCAGTGGCTGAGGCGAGTCTAGGGACTGGCACAGTCGCGGGAATCCCGGAACCCGCCTGAGCGGGACCTCTTCCGCAGAAAAAGGCTTCCGCGGAAGTTTATTCCCACGTCATCCGCGGGAGTGACTGTTACTTAATGCTGGCTTCTCATTGGCTGGGAGATGTCCGCACCTGTCACATCTTGATGTACTCGAGTATGTATCGCCAAGTACGGTTTCCGTGGGAGTTTCAAACTCCGCTTTCCGCGGAAATCCTTTCCGTGGAATTACCACAGGCAGTCCCCGGAAGGGCCCGTGCCAGTCCCTAGGCGAGTCGCGTCGCGTCCAATCAGTGCGTCCCCTGTCTACGTGACCGCAGCACGTGATCCTGTGGCGGCGGAACAGGCTGCCAGTGCCCAATTTCGAAGTCTCATCCTGTGAATCCCCCACTCGGTCGATTGAGGAAACCCAGTGCAGAAGTACAGCACGATGTTGGTTTTGGGATGTGGAGTTGCCCCCGATCCTGCCCATCTGTATCGCGCTCAGGTTAGCCACAGCCCATGGCAGGCTTGCGGACGGTTTGTCACCAAACCAGCGCTATGCAGACGCTGTGCATATTAAGGTAAGTTGAAGTGAGTTGGACGTGAAGAATTTCCGTAGTTGTTCTTCGACCGCCAGCGTGCCTTCTGCCTAGACTCTCGTGCCCTTAGACTTGCTTCTCATTGTCACTGTAATCCATCGGAAGCTGTATATTTCGACCTTCAACGTACTCATCCTCAGCATTGTACGCGACAGTGTCTGCGACCAGGAACTTACTATCCGCCCGGACCACCGGTCGCCGAATTTCGGCCACGAGACACTGGTTCATCCTAGGTGACCATGCGCGCAGGTAGTTCTCGCTGATTTCGTCCGCGTGTCCAGATGATTCTGACGGAGACATAGGCCCCAATTGCAAGATTTGGTAACCACTCCGGTCGACACTCCTTCGGAGGCAGAACCACTGGCAGGTGTCACCCCTGGTGATGAACTTTACTCCCGCTAAATATCCGCGACCTCTCACTCGGTGCTGAGGGCCAGCATTCAAATACGATAAGATGTCGCATAACGTAGAGAGTCGTGCTCGATGTGCTCTCTCCGAATGGTGACCTTGATCTCCTGCTTAACTTTTCTTACCTCCCTCCTTCTAGGAGCACAGGGTCTGCAGTACAAATGTGCTGACTTCTCCTCCTTGCTCGTGACGGAAGCCGCGGGCGTTGAGTACTCAGAAAACGGTTCTCAGAAGAGCTTCGAGACAATCCTGGCGAGCCACGGAACGAATCTCGCCAGGATTAGAGTATGGACTGCTGGTGATTACGATGTCACACACGCCCTCGCTATCGCGAAACGTGCCGAGGCAGCTGGCATGTCTATCCTTGTGGATTTGCATTATAGCGATACTTGTGAGTAGACTCGCCGACCACCATCTGTATAGTCGTCCTATTTATCTGAATATCGTGCCGCGGGTGTACTGGATGTTGCCATACCTTAGGGGCGGATCCAGGGAAGCAAGCTATCCCGTCGGGGTGGCCGACCGACCTCAATGGCCTAAATACCAAGATATATGCGTAAGCAGTCATAGGAACACGCATACATATGTTTTTGGCTTGTTGAACCTGGGAAATAGATACACAAAGGACGTAGTCACGTCTTTCGCTAACCAGGGCACACCTGCTTCCATCATCCAGGTCGATACCCCGTTCTCTCGTCCCATTCTCACCGCTCAGGCATTTTCATTCCCAGCTCGGCAACGAAATCAACAGCGGCTTCCTCTTTCCCGTCGGCCAGATCTCGAAGAACGGCTACAACGGCCTCTCGTAGCTCCTGCACTCCGCCGCGAATGGTGCGCGCGCAGGCTCCTCCTCCGTCAAGACCATGATCCACCTCGCGAATGGCTGGGACCGGTCCAGCATCGCGACGTGGTACAAGAATGTGCTGAACTACCAAGGCGCGTTCGCCACGGGCGACGTGGACATCATGGGCTTCTCGTTCTACCCGTTCTACAACACAGACGCGACGCTGAGCGCGTTGCAGTCGAGCATGAGTGGTATCACGAGCACGTATAAAAAGGTGAGCTCACGCGCTTGTCTAGAGCTCAAGTGCTCAAAGCCTTGTTGTAGCCTTTCATGATTGTAGAAACAGACTGGCCGGTACAATGCTCCGGCGTGAGTATGAGCGAGTCTTCCATCCCCATATCTGCTTCCGGTCAGGAGACGTGGGTAGCCGATATAAGAAATACGATCTCGAATGTCCCAGGCGCCTCCCCGCTCGGTATATGCTACTGGGAGCCGGGCTGGATTGGCAACGCTAATCTGGGATCCGGATGCGCCGTTAGTGCAGCACTGTCTTACATATCACTCGCGTTATGCTGACCCAAAGGAACAGGACAATCTCCTAGTCAGCTCTAACGGCGCGACAAGGTCGTCCATAAAGATGTTCTCCTCCGACATGTGAGTTCTGACAGGCAGTGTGCGGCTAAGTGTCGGTTGTACCGCATTGTCATGAGAATGATTGAAGACGATTCATCGTCAACCCTGAGCAAAATACATGATTATTTGACTAGTTGACTACGTTCTACGCTACTCTAGTATGACCGCCCGAACAAGGTATACTTCTTGGCGAGCCGTCCACAGGCGGGGCAACATGTCTTGCCGCTGATGATCTTTGGCCAGCGAGACTGGTCGAAGGGAATCGCAAGTGACTTCGCTCCCGCTGATGGCGCACGCTCGTCTGTTTGCTCAGACCTGCATGCATCCCATACGTTAAGCGTCAGAATACTGTGCAGAGACATGCACTTACCCTCTCGCACTCCGCTCCTTGATATCGTCCTCGCATGCCTCCTCCTCGCACCAGGGCATCGCGACAACGCACTTGGCATCCAGCGTCGGGACGAAATCTTTCCAATCCGTGACGAGTTTGACGCGTGAATCATAAATTTCCTTTGCACGGGTGAACATGTCCGACTGGATTGTCTCGAGCAGCTTGGGCACTGCCGTCTGGATATCTGCGAGTGGCAGAGGGGCCTTTGCTCCGTTGTCTCGGCGGACAGACATTGTCTGCTCCTTCTTCAGATCATTCGGACCGATTTCGAGTCGCAGAGGAACACCCTTTAATGCGCAACGCTCGGTCAGTCTTCTACGAAGCTACTGGCATCTGGTTTACCTTCTGCTCCCAGTCGTTGAACTTGTAGCCGGGAGTATATCCGTCCCTCAAATCTGCCTTTGCCTTCACGCCCGCCTTCTTCAGCGTCTTTTCCAGATCGAGGCAAGCATCGTTGATGCGCTTCCTTTCTTCGTCTGTCGCCTTTGCTGTAATACCGCAAGGGACAACAACCGCCTGTATGCCTGCCACGCGTGGAGGCAAAACCAACCCCTGGTTATCTCCGTGGACCATCACCATGACACCGATCGTTCGTGTCGACAAGCCCCACGAGTTCTGCCAGACGTACACCTTGCCCCGCCCGGTGGGGTCGTTCGGGTCCTCGACCATGATGTTGAACATCTCCGGCCGGGAGAAGTTCTGGCCGAGGCAGTGGGACGTCGCCGCCTGGATGCCGCGCCCGGAGGTTGGGATGAAGCCCTCGATGGTCGTCGTGTACAAGCCGCCCGCGAACTTCTCCTTCTCGGACTTGATGCCCGGGATGACGGGGACCGCGAGGAGCTCTTCGTAGACGCGTCGGTAGAGGTCGAGGATCTCAAGAACTTCCTGCTCGGCTTCGGCTTTCGTGAGGTGGGCTGTGTGGCCTTCTTGCCAGAGGAATTCACGCGTGCGGAGGAACGGCTCTGGGCTACAGTGTCAGTAGTGTCGGTATGGATAATTACGTGCAGGTAAGGAGACTGACGGGGGCTCTTAAACTCCCAGCGGACGACACTGTTCCACTGGTTGAGTTTAAGAGGAAGATCTCGGTGGCTCTTTATCCACTTCGAATAGTCTGAGTGTGAAAGATTCAAATCAGCGATCGTGTGCGAGCGTCCGGTGGAGTGCGCACTCACAGGGGTACATAGCAGTTTCAGAAGTTGGCCGGATGGCGATGGGCTCCTCGAGGTCCGACTGGCCGCTGGGTTCGTAATGTCAACTCACATGGTGAGCAAGCTGACCGATGTGCACATACGCTCGCGTTACCCATGCTACCTCAGGAGAGAAACCCTCGATATGGTCCTTCTCCCGTTCCAGCACTTTTGACGAAACAAACATCGGGAAGTATGCATTTTCGACGCCCATCTCCTTAATGCGCGCGTTAAACCACTCTTATCCGCCAATCAATCTAAGTCATCCCGATCAACGCAAGGCAGGCAGACATACCTTGGATTGATTCCCAGATCGTATACGACCATGGCTTGAGAATATAGCAACCACTGACGCTGTAGTAGTCCAGCATGTCTGCCTTCAAGAGAACCTGCGTGCAAACGTTCAGGTGACAAGTAGAGCGCTAGCCAGTGCATGCGTGCACTAACGTTCGTGTACCATGCAGCGAAATCCACTTCCTTCTTGACACCGATGGCAATCTCGATAGCGCCCTCGATCTTTGCATCTTCTTTTTTCTTCTTTTCCGGGGCTGCTTTCTGAGCAGCAGGGGCGGGGGCGCTGGTTTCTGACTTCAGGGCCTCAAAGTCTATCTCGTGGACTTTGAGGTCCTCCTTCTCCAAGTGTCGTAGATATGAAACGATATCCTTGCCAGACAGGAAGATGGTGGAGCTGGATGACTGTGCGTGCAGGGCAAAGACGGAAGACGAGTTTGCAATGGACGAATCCACCACCGTGACCACCCGGGGGAAAGTGTTCTCGTCTAATGCAAGGGGAGACACTGCGCGCAATCATCGTCGGACACCGTTGCATTCACAGGAGTGCAGAGACATACAAGAATTTTTATCGAGGTTGAAGAACTCTTTCAAAAGATCCTCTGATGCTAACCGGAGCTCCTTGAGGTTCAGCTTCTTCCCCAGTGCGCCCGAATTCGTCTCGGTCTCCTCTCTTGCGATGACAACCAGGGGGACTGGCGTCGCATTTTTTGCGGTCTTCGGCTTGAAGACCAGCGTCTTGATGAGTTCAAAGTCGCCAGGAGCGTCCGGATTCGACTTCAAAGCCTCCTTCCATTCGGCCGGAGAACTGGTTTCCTTGTGCGACACGCTCGCTGCAGGCTTGATCGATAAAGCCGAGAACGACTGCGAAAGAGACTCCGTGGACGCCATGGTCGACAGCAGGCAGAAACAGGTGTTTAATGGGAGAGGGGCACGAGCCCCAATAGTAATAGCAGGATACGATTTTAGTTGTGACTCGACGCGTTTGGCCGTTATCAGATGTCTCCCAGCGGATCGAGTCCACTGCCGTATCGCGAGCGTCCTGGCCAGCATGCGACACCGCGAGCGAAGGCAGATGCGACCCAGGCGGCCAGCAACTGCGGTATAGCAATTGGAACAGGCTCAAAGGCCGCTTACACCGTGTACGAAGGGGGGCAAGCGATTATCTATACGACTATTATGCTAATACTCTATACCATCTATACTTTTATTACGTCGGCGCAACGCCGGCACAATATTTCTTCGGGATGTCTAGTAAATGTCCAGCAGCGGGGGCATTTCGTCAAATTTGCAGGTCGGACCACAACGCGCAGATCGTTTCCTGTCATAAGAGAGTGAGTGTAGAACGAGATGATCCTCAGCTAGCAACCCTCACCGTAGTCGGCCTCATGCTTCCACGGAAGGGAAGTATGGTCTTCCGGAGTTTCATCATGGACAGATACATCAGACACGATGAAAAGAGTTCTCAGAAAGTCCTCTGTTGAAAAGGCCCTCAGAATACAACTCGAGACTGAACGAAAGCTGAAACTTACGTTCACGCCGTAATAAGGGATGAATGTCCGTCGACTGGTTTCGCACCAGAATCTCGACATCAGCTTCAAGAGAGCTGCCGATGTTCCTGCAACGCAACGCAGCTCGATCACCAGAGGACGAAGTCGCGGCGAACAGCTGTCTCTCACTTGTTCCGCCGAGCCTTCTCGAGCAATGCAAGCACATCCGTCCGAAGACTCAGCAAGCGATTCATGTCGCCTTCGACGCAGGGATTCTCCCACTCGGATGGCTGCCACAGCAGATGATCAGCATCAATTCACAAGAGCCATATATACAGCCATACCAAAGGCTCCCAAGTCGTGGTGAACACCGACCTGCCCGACGCCGGGTCTTCTGCGCCTGACATGACATGATGAACGTCTTCCGCGAGGTGCGGCAAGATGGGGGCCATCACAAAGACCATTGTGCGCAGAACCTAAGGGGTCCGGTGTCAGTTGTGAGGCCACAATCCCACTCGAAATAGAAAGCACCTGTTCGAGTACGGTCAAGACAGCTCGGCGCTGCGCACTATTTCGCGCATCGGCATATAAGCAGTCTTTTGTGACATCGAAGTACAGCGACGACAGGGTCACGTTGCAGAAGTTGCTCATGGCATTGACAACTTGAGCACACAGTCAGTTTGGAGCGCGCACAGTTAAGCTAAGGGGATGCGTACCCTTGGCGAAATTGTAGGTGGCATAGCCTTCCCTGGCAACTTTATCGAGTTTGGTGAGCTCATGCAAGACGTACCGGTCTGCCTGTGACAGCTCGTTCAGTTTGCTGATCGTATTTAGACGTAGACAACTCACGAGAGACATATTGCGCGATCCTACTGCCACTCTCTCAAGACATTCCAGACTGCGACCATCCTCGAGAACCCCGAGGATGAACCTGGCCGAATTGCGTATCTTACGCAAAGACAGGGCACATTGGGCGAGCACATTTGAGCCAATAGCTGCATCGTTCCAGTACTCCACCGTCGCCGCCCACAGACGAAGAGTGTCCGCACCATACGGCGGTTCTTTCTTTTTATCCTACCAACTTAGTCAGTGCATTCCCTATGGGCATAATTCGACGCAAGACGCACTTTTCCCCCGCTGATGACGGTCATCGGGCTAATGATATTCCCCAACGACTTGCTCATCTTCTTGCCCACAGGATCGAGGACCATTCCATGTGTTATCAGATGCTTATACGGCGCCACTACCCGCCCTTCAGCCTTGGTCGCAGCTACAGCTGTCAGCAGTTGGCTCTGGAACCAGCCGCGATGCTGGTCCGTGCCCTCCACGCAGACATCTGCGTAATACGGCCGTTCGGCGTCTGCATTTTTTACCAAGTCGCGCAACATGGTCCAGGACGTGCCGCTGTCGAACCATACGTCCATCGTGTCCGTGCCCTTGCGGTAGAGTGCGGCCAAGTCCTCACCCTCCTTCCGGAGGTGCGGAGGGACGAAGTCCTCGACGGAGCCATCCCACCAGTGAGCTGTGCCCCTTGTTCCCAAAACGGACAGGATGTGTTTCAGACTGACTCCGTCCATGATGGCGGTGTCTGTAGGTACATGGTAGAGGGCGGGGATTGGGACGCCCCAGACTCTTTGACGAGAGATACACCACTCTGAGCGGTTTTGGACAAACGACTGCAGTCGTCTTCGCGCTAGGGTATATATTAGTCGAGAAGCATCGAGTCCTGCACCGCAAGAGCTCACAACCAGCAGGGAAGAACGATACTGAGTCAAGGGTTTTGAGCGCATCTCCCTTGATAGAGTTGAGATCCGCAAACCACTGCGAAGTGGCCCTATGTCACGGATATCAGACGCGTCGCAATTGGGTAAGGCATCGTAACAACTCACAGCATGATGATCGGCTGATCCGTCTTCCAGTCATACGGATACCGATGCTTAATCTTCTGAACCTTCACCAGCACGCCCATATCACCCAGTACTTCAATGATCGCTTTATTGCCATCCTTCAGCACCTCCTTGCCAACCAGCTTACGGCCTACAGACTCCCCGACGACCTCCGAGACTTTGCTGCTGAATTTACCTTCAGCGTCGACGTGGCAGAACATCCCGGTGTCGCTCGATCCCTCCCTTGGCTTCAACAGGTCGAGGCTACGGAAGACCATGTAGTCCTCTGCTCCGTGCGCGGGCGCGCAGTGGACGAGACCCGTACCGGAGTCCGCCGTGACATGGTTGGAGGGCAGGATCCTGAGGGGATATCTGGGAGTGACGTCCTTAGCGACGGGGAAGAATAGCGGGTAGTAGGTGGAGTCCACCAGTTCGGAGCCTGGATGTTCAAGCGTCAGTATTACGCGTGTTTGAATATATCCAATGTTATAGCTTACCTTCAACCTGAGCAATTTCCTCGACCTCGCCGAGGATATCCGTAAGGTCAAAGACCCTCGTTGATCCTACGATGAAGGTTTTACCAGTCTTCTTCTGACTCAATATCGAGTACTTCAGCTCCGGATGTACCGCAATACCCTAGCATCAGGTCAGCTCGCACTGTGGAGCAACACACTGCAGGCGACTAACCATATTTGCTGTCAAGGTCCAGGGCGTCGTTGTCCACACGAGTAGATGCGAGTCAGGCCGAGAAGCCAAGAGGGTCTTCAGAATCGGGCGCATGCTCTCCCCCTTCGTGTCCATGTGGAATGCAACGTACACCGAGTGGGAGACGTGGTCGTCTTTGTACGTGAGCTCCGCTTCCGCCAAAGCCGATCCTGACGACGGTGAATAATGCACTGGTCGGTAGTGTCGATATACGAGCCCTACAAAATACTGCTAAGCAACGAGTACACGAGAGTGGGAAGGCAATCTCACCGGCTTCAACCATAGTCTTAAAAACTTGTAATTGCCGCATTTCATAGGCATGATCTGGAGTGGTCGGCCATCAAGCAGATATTCACGTTGTGAATGATGAGATAGATATACTTGCCCATAGTGCGATAAGTCGTTCCAGAGCTCCAGTCCGCCATAATCCCGAGTTGACTGAACTCCTCCCGTTGCTGCTGTACTTCCTGTTCGGCATATTTCCGAGCAGCGTCCCGTATTGTCTTGGAGTCTATCGACCTTTGATCTTTCTGCGAATGTACAGGTCAGAGACAGCGGGAGCGGACGAATTAGCTGGTACACACTCCGAGCTGCTGTAAAACCTTATTCTCAATGGGCAAACCGTGACAATCCCAGCCTGGATGGTAGCTAGGGATAACTGATCGACAATGGATCGCGCAAATGCATGAGACACTGTACTCACTGCACTTTGTGGCCCATTAACACCTTATACCGTACAATGATGTCTTTCACAATCTTGTTCAACGCGTGTCCTGTAGAGAGGTCAAGCTATGGGCGAGGAGATGGGTGTCATTACGAACCCATATGCAGGTGCCCATTAGCGTATGGAGGTCCATCGTGCAGGACGAACAGAGGTCCTTTGGCATTATCCCACTACTACCAAGGCATAAACAATCCCGTGTATAACGAAATGGGGATAGACAGACCTGCCATTGATACAAGTCCCTCGTTGTCTTATTCCTAAACGGGACTTCACTTTCCAAAGGGTCACTCCGAAGAGTCAACTTGGTCTTGGGCAATAGAAGTGTCTTTGAGTACGCCTTATTGTCAGGTGTAGGACCTTTTGATTCGGCCTGCACCCCGCTGCAGGATATAGCGCGACATCCCGTAAAGCCTGCTTTCGGAAGCTTTCGATGGCGGAGACCGCTCCTCCATACCCCAGACATTTAAGTCCTTTTGCAGGAGACCAGTAGAATGCTATTGTATCAATCAAACCACATAGAGTGAGAAGAGAAACCCTCTAGAAACGCCCTGCCGTGGCCCAAGGACGAAATGGCGGAAAGACTCAGAGAGGGCAGGAGACGCGTGACGATGCGCATCACGTGAAAACGCGTAGTCACCTGACTCAACGCGCCTCGCGTTCTGTTTGCGTCTATTTGCGCGTAACCTGCCGCATTTGGTCGCGCGGTTCGAGCCTTCGCCACCAGCTCCTCCCTCACCGACCACTACATCCCGCTCTCGACCCACATCGTCTGGCACATTGGCGACATAAACTCTTATGTCTTCGAACATTCCTGTAAGTCTGTTTATCTTGATAATATCTAGCAGATCGTAATAAATGCACAGACGCGGCGTGTGACGCGCACAACCACCCGCGCGACCACCGCGAAAGACAACGAAAATGCCAATGCACGCAACGCCAGACCTGTTACTCGCGCGAAACCCCCTTCTAAAACCGCTCCCGCCACGTCTGTGACGACCCGCGCAGCAGGAGCTTCTGCGCAACCCAAGGCCAAGGCGACTGCTGCAGCGGAAGGCAGCGCGCAGGGCAAGCGTAAACGTGCGGCATTGGGAGAGGTGACCGCGCCCCCGAATCGAACCAAAGAGAATCCATCGCGTGCTTCGAAGCCACCGAGCAAGCAACAAACGGCGGGAGCAGCGAAAGGCAAGGAGAAGGTAGAGAATGCTACCGAGTTGAAGGCTAAGACTACGACGAGGGCTGGCTCTGTTTCCAAAGCCACCGGCTCCAAGGCTGGAGCTACGAAGCCCCCATCCACTGGGACACGCGCGCCCCTTGGGACCGTCGGTGGTACTGCTACGGGCAACCACCGGCGCACTAGGAGCACGACCCTGCAGCGCTTGGAGGAAGTCGAGGAAGTTGTGGAGGAAGAACCTATGGCCATCGACCATCCTGTCGAGCCACGTCGCGCCTCTGGCCGTACGACTGTCAAGACGGAAGTCACAGTCGTTGAGACTTCCACCCATGCCACCGGGGCGCGTCGTGCTTCTGACAAGCACGTAGAGAAGAAGACGTCCACGCGCTCGATCAAGTCTGTTGCTCCCAAGCCTGAGGAAGAGGAGGACGAGGAGGATGCTCATCGCGCGCACAAGAAACGGCGCACCTCCCCTGACCCTGGAGACGGTGACCGCGAGACCTATGAGGTCGAGACGCGGGAGCAGACCACAGCAGACCTCGCTCAGGCGTTCGCTGAGCAACTCGAGCGTGCCTCCATGAGCATGGAGAAGGAGGCCGACCCGAACGGCGACGAGTGGACCGACCTTGATGCGGAGGACGCGGATGACCCACTGATGGTCAGCGAGTACGTCGTCGAGATCTTCGAGTACTTGAAAGAGGTTGAGGTAAGTCGGGCATCCTGCCACCCGTCCGCCTGGCTCACATTACTCGCAGCAAACGACCATGCCGAACCCGAACTACATGGAGAACCAGAAGGAGCTGGCGTGGAAGATGCGCGCCATACTGATGGACTGGCTTATCCAGATCCACTTCCGCTTCAGGCTGCTCCCCGAGACGCTCTTCCTCTGCTGCAACATCATCGACCGCTTCCTCTCGGCGCGCGTCGTCTCCGTCGCCAAGCTGCAGCTCGTCGGCATTACCTGCCTCTTCATCGCGGCCAAGACCGAGGAAATTGTCTCCCCCTCCGTTGTCAACTTCCTCCGCTGCGCAGATTCGTCGTACACCGAGCACGACATCCTGCAGGCCGAGAAGTACGTGCTCAAGACCCTCGACTGGAACTTGAGCTACCCGAACCCGATCCACTTCCTGCGGAGGGTGAGCAAGGCCGACGATTATGACGTCCAGGCCAGGACTATCGGAAAGTACTTGATGGAGATCTCCATCGTCGAGTGGAGGCTGCTCGCCGCTCCTCCGTCGCTGTTGGCGGCCGCCGCCGTGTGGCTGGCACGACTCATCCTCTGTAGAGATGAATGGGTAAGTGACTGCAGTTGTCATACTTTTGCTAGAGGACGGCCGCTGACTGGATGGATATCACAGACGCCGAACTTGGCGCATTACTCCTCCTATCGCGAGAGTGATATCGTCCCGACCGCCGGGATCATGCTGAACTACGTGCTGAGGCCTATCCGGCACCCCACATTCTTCAAGAAGTATGCCTCCAAGAAGTACTTGAAGGTTAGTTTGCCCGCCATCTATGCCTCTCCTGCCACCTAACTCTTTCATCTTCAGGCAAGCACCTTCGTGCGAGCATGGGCTCTTGAGCGATGGCCTGAGGGCACCCAAGTCTCGCTGAAGGACGACTTGCCCGTCCTGAAGGCTGAGATCCGGGCGTATGAGGAGCGGGCCTTGGCCGGCGCAGAGAACGGGGTCGCTGAGGCGGAGTACGACGAGGTGGAAGAAGCGGAAGTATAAAGCGATAGATCCAAGCCGAAGAAGAAGTCACCCCTACGTCTCCTCTTCCCACCGCCAGCGTTCCGCGATACATCACTACTCCCCCAGCCGCTAAACTCTTACCCCTATTTATTCTCTAATCCAATGAATCAATGTTCAATGTCAAGTCGGTCCGAGGGAAGGCACAGTACGCATTGTTATAGTATCATCCTCCTTTCCCTTTTCCTGTCCGTGCCGCTGCAGTGTCGCTTCGCCCTGGACAATCGTCTACGCACCTTGCATTTGTTTTATACGCACCTCATATGAAATGTGTTCTACTCGTATTCCTCCAGTTTCACTTTCGTGGATCGCTCTGCCCCACTCATTGGCTTGTACTCCGACGTCAACCTCGAGCTCTCGGTGTGGTTGATGCTCAGTTGTGTCGTCGTCGCTCGTTCCCGTATGCGTGATGCTAATCTATGCAATGCCTTCACATGAATCTTGTACCTACCATTTCTCTATGCCAAAATCGACTTTCTACGGAAACTGCTGGCATGTGCTTTGCATCCCTCAGCCTTTTCCAAAATGTACGACTTGAAGGACATGCAGAGGGAGAACATGCGAAAATAACTCTCTGGCGGGGAGTCGAACCCCGCTCTCCCGCGCCATGAGATTACGTAAGAATTACGCAACCAATGACAGGCGGGTGTACTATCCGATATACTACCAGAGACGGGATGGTTATCACGTTGTCTCTACAAGACCCATGAATGTCTGCTATTGCCCCACCATCTACTCCTATACCTGCGACCGCTTGAACTTCCTACGTATTATATGCCCCTCACCACGGCGTGCCCGGAGGAAACACCATGGGACCTCTCACTTCTTCCCTTTTATCCTTCCCGCACAGCAGCTCAACGAGGGTGAATGCGAAGGGAAAGGCCGTGCCTAGTAGCATTCAGCGTTCTCACTGACGGAAGCGAGTAATGAAACATGACATACCAGGACCCCGACTGACCGGAATCAACAATGGCAATCAGCTAGTGTTAGAGACACGAGCGGGAGAAATGCTACCTTGTTACCAGATTCTTCGAAAGGACAACCGGATCCTCGGAGTAGTCAAAATCTGCAGGCGTCCAGTTCAGCTCTGATAACCAGAGAGGGAGTCAGTAGCTACCTTTCTCCAATTCAGACTTGACGCTGGGATGGGAAGTTAACGGTTGCTCCGGTAGGTTGGATGTCTTGGCAGCAAGACTCCCTGCGCATGCCAATGAGAATGGACTGATCAGGGTGAGTAGACTAGCAGTGTTTAGACATACCGGCACAGATCATCCCGACAATCTTGCCTTTGTTATAGTACTCGCGCACAAGGTGCTGCACCGGTGAGTTCGTAGCGATGGTCTCCGCGCCTTTGGCACCTCCTGGGATGACCAGAGCATCAAATTTGTCCTGCGTATTACATTGTGAGCGGTCATCAACAGAATCATAGTAGTTAAAGACTCTCACTTACCGGTCCCAGCTCCAGCGGCGCGAAGTACCTATCGGGTAGGATGTTAATCCCCCTCGACCCCTTTGCGAACGAAGGCGCTGTCTTGTTCCCTATCTCGAGACCTCCCTTGTCATCTTCCCGGGAAACGTACGCGGACGTGCACGCTACTCCGGCGCGCACGAGCGTGTCATATGTTATGGTGCTGCAGTGATGCTGATCAATGTGCAAGCCCCTCCTGAATGAAGCATCTAATAGCTTACAATTCCATTTCCTCCGTGCCGTCGGCAATGAGAATAAGAGCTGAAGGCATGGCTGTGGATATCCGTTAGATAGTACAATTACACGCAGAAAGAGCAGCAGGGAGTTTATTGATACAGGTGGTGGTTGTGCAAGTACTTACAAGTGCAATGACGTCAAGTCCTTTGCCACATTTCCCCATCCGTGAGAATATCGTCCCGGAAAAGGTAATAGCAGCTTCGTAATTACCGGTGCCTCTGGTTGTACGTCTTGTAGCCATCGCTGACCCATTTCCTGAGAACCTCTCGCCGACGATGACGATAGAAGGCGGCAGCACATCGACCTGGCATGCAATTCGACCGTGGATGCCGCCGTCGCTGACGCTGACCACTCGCGAGATCACCTCGGTCTCAGCCACCTTTGTCCTCTCGACATGCGACTGGAACTCGCAGATCAAGTCGCTCAGCGAGACGTTCCTGGTATCTTCCAAGTCTGCCGAAGACGAGGATGGGAGCGATGAGGAAGAGAACAGGGCGCCGATTGCGGAGACGCTGTCGAAGGGCTTGTCAGTGAAGGTAAATAGCTCGCCCTGGCAGCGGGTCCTCATCCGGGTGGACGAGCGGGCGGATGAGGCGGTAGTTATTGTCTATGGGTTGCTACCAGGAAGAGGGTATGAGATTGAACTAGGGGTGATACACGATGTGCCGGGTGCGGGGCTGGAGGGACTCGGGGAGGAAGTGCATACGCATGAAGAACGCGTACGGAGAGATGTGGTGACGGAAGGCACTGAACGTGAGTCTTCACCCCACGAATGCGCTTCTTGTTATAGATGCACTCGTAAAGCTACCCAGGCTGAACCTATGAGGATAGATATCCATGCGGACGGGACGGACGACACCCAGTCCAGTTCCGACTTCTTCTCTCCATCCGACCCTCCATCGCCCTCGTCGTCTCTGAATAGCGTATCCCCGCCCCCTCGTCCAACGATTACGATTGAGCAGTACACGAATACGCTCCTCGCCCGGCTGACGGCCCTCAACAACGAACGAAGCGAGCTTATAGCCACCCTCAAAGCAACGAGGAAGGAGAGCCAGAAGGCCGACTCCACCCTGCGGTCCGAGATTGATATCCTCAAGCGCTCTTCGGAACGCTTCGTCAAGGAGGAAGCGCGGGCGAAGCAAAAATTGCTTGCGCTACAAGAGGCCGAGAAAAGAAGCCGCTCAGCAACCGAGGAGATCGAGGAACAGGCTAAGGAGGTGCAGTCTGATTTGCCTGAGCTGGAGGCTGAGAGAACAAACAAGGAGAAGGAGTTTGAGCGGGTCAAGGCTGAGGCGGACAAGGTGCGGGCTCGGCGCGAGGAAGTGGAAGCTGATGCGAGGAAGAGAGACGAAGGGTTAAAGGCAGAGTTAGGAAGGGAGGAGGCGCGCTTGGAGAAGCTGGGGGCAAGGAGGGAGAGGCTAGAGGGCGGTGTCGCAGAGCTCGAGGACAAGCTAGAGGAGGTGAGGAGGGAGATCGACCGCGTTGAGAGGGAGGAGTACCCACTGGATGAGGATGTCGAGCAGTCGGATCCTGCCGTGGGTGAGCGGGGTAATAGCGCGGGGCACGAGAGCAATATCGCACCTGGCCAGCCTACGCAGCTGCAGAAGAAACGGCATCCGCACTTCCTACATCCGCGGAACAATTTCTTCGGCGGGAGAGGGTATCAGCACCACAGCGCTGGTCCAATACAGAGGCCACATCAACAGTCGACATCCCCATTCCATAATCACTTTCACCACCACCACCACCAGAATCATTCTCCCTTTGGGGGCGGGTACCATCATAACAGGAATGGGGTGCCGACTGGCCCCAAGGGGCCAACGCGGATTTCAGGGAACGCCGCTGGATCCTCCTCCTCAGGCTCCTCGGGCTCGTCGCCGCACATACCCTCGGCAGCGGCCAGTTTGTCGACCGGCGGAGCTACCGCACCGATCACCATCCTATCCAGCCGCGCCCCGCCGTTCGAGCCATCGTCCGGCCGGTATGCCAATCGGTCCTCCACGTTCCCTGCTCCCTCTGCCTCTGATGCCTCCCGCGGTCATAACCAAACGCAGTCTCTGTCACAGTTCACGAGCAGTACCTCGGAGCTGAATCCTGCCAGTGCTCCGTTCACGCCGAGGATGGCGCACCTGGCACGAGCGGCAAATGCTGCTGATCCTGCCGCGCAGCGGGGTGGCAATAGCTCGGTAGTTGGCTGTATGCATGAGCTGGATAGATAGACTCTAGGGATATCGTTCTTACAGCAGCTTCATGCCGTAATCAAACATTATAATTTATGTAACAATGTACTTGTTCACCTACAGATAGTACGTTCGGCACATGATGCGTCAAGCGGCAAGCTCGATCGTGATTGGATGGGGAATATCCGGGAGTAGTAGCCCTAACCCCACGCCGCCATTCCATGTCCTCCAACGACGACTACGACGCGCTGCCTGCATCCCTTAGACGCAAAATCGACGATGCTTTTGACGCGTTCGTCGATGAAGATAAGCCAGAAGACGGTTATGCTGAGCCTGCTCATTATCCCTCTGGCGACACCATGCAGGCAGGCGGATTTATTCTTGAAGACGAGCCCGGTGGCTTCATTCCGCCTGGCACAAACGATGCAGGCGGATTCATCCTTGACGAGCCAGGTGGGTTTGTCATAGACGAACCCGAACAATCAGCAGGAGGGTTTGTGGCGGAGAAACTCTCAGCACCGGCTGCTTCATCGTCCAGACCGAGGAAGCGGGCAAAGAAGCACTCGCATATCCCTCTGTCCCTGGTACCGCAAGCTCTGGCGATCTTGGACTTGCCTGACGATGATGAAGTCCTTCAGGTCTTTAGGAACGCTGCGTCTGGTTGGATAGCACCCCCTGGTAGTGCTGGGGACCCGCCTAGAGGGCGGGGGGAGGAGATGGTTAACCGCGAGGACTGGAGGGCGGTATGCGCTGCGCTGCTCGGCGGTGTAGGGGAGGGAGATGAGGCTGTGATGGACGTTGATAAAGGGGAAGGTGTACTGGAGGGAGGTGAGGAAGAAGAGGGCGACAGTGACTTGACGCCGTACAGCGAGGAAGAAGACGAGGGGGATAATGAGTCGGATGAAGATTTTTCCCCAACCAAGACCTCCAAAACCAAGACGGGACGTGGACAGAGACCCGTAGGACATTCCAGCTCCCCTTCGCGCACGGTCACACCTACCAAGCGGAAGAGAGCACCGTCGCCTTCTGACCTTACCGCTCGGCAGAAGCAAGCGGTGTTGGTCACGTTCTCCCTGTTCTTTGATGATGTTCGTGATATTGAGCAGCGCAGGATTGGGGTGAAGGATATCCAGAGGGCTGCTAGGGATTTGAAGGAAAAGATTGGTCTTGACGAAGTGCGTGATTCACTGACACTTGCATACTGAATCCGAGGCATCGTGTAACTCACTTGAACATAGATCCAGGATATGCTACAGGAGTTCTCTCCCTCTCCTGATTACACCATTGGCTTGGAGGAGTTCGGGAGGATCATGATCGAGGCAGGTCTCGTCTGAAGGTTGGTGCACATTCCAAGAGTGGATGCATGGACTCCTTTCGTAGTATCTCATATTTGATTGGCGGTCTGGTGAATTTTGACATTACCCCGTTCAGCTAGTTTGCCTATATTACTCGCGGCTGGGGAGATTGTATCGTCATGCGTGTCCTGATAATCTGACGCGCTACCCCAATATCACCCGGATAAGTTGTTGATTTCTCCACTCCACAGATACATTTCAGGGCCGAATCCTTGATATTGTCAAGCCGATAATGTGTGCACTCGTCAAGCTCGCCTGACGTCTGATACCCGTTGTAAAACCCTTCTCATTCGCAGGTCCGTCACCGCCACGACCCGGCTCAGTCGCGCCTGCCAGTTCGACAGGACAATTTGAATTCTGAAGACGTTCGGCTGCCCGGTGTTGGAAAGCACTGGAACCTCACCGAGAAATGTGATTTTTATTACGGGAGGGGGGATATTGAAGCCAAATTAGGCAATACCTTTGCCAAGTATGGAGGTAATTAGAAGTGAAATGGTCCACGATCGAAAAACCTACTTCCCCGTGGACAGGGTACCTATATAAAACATGCGTCCACCCCCGAAGGTACTCTGTCTTCCTCCTGTCCCCAATCTGCCTCGTGCTCGCCGTTGTGCTCTACACAACAAGTGCTACTCGACGCTGCAAGGACTTCGGGAATGAAGTTCCTTCATAACGTCAGTTGGGAACATACTATGGGATGAATTCAATTTCATTCGCGCCTCAGTATCCTGCATTTTCCACTTCCACCAGCGGACACAGCTCATGTCACTTGCACCCCGCGTCCGCAATGAACTACAATGTCCAGTAGACTATGTCTATCCGAATATTACAATCCGGGTGAGCTCCATCGCCAATCCGTGCCAATATGAGCGCCTGACAGTATTGCTCGTCAATGCATGGCTCAAGGGCGACAACTTAAGACGGCCCGGGGGTGGCTGTGTTTCCCCGCGATTTCCCCGCATTCGGTATGGCGAGCACATCTGCTGTTACATAACGAGAGTCGTATACATAGGAGGCCGCCGTCCCTGGCCGTCCTCACCACCGACGATGAGCTGCAGACGTGCTAGCAGACTCTTCTCAAAGGCTCTTGGGCAAAGGAACGTCTTGGTACATGACCGCGGGCTGCTAACCCTGTCATCCGTGGAAGGATCGACGCAACCCCCTCTGGTCCAGGATACCCTCCCGGCGTACTTTGCAAAGGAAATCGTCGGCAAGCACAGGGAGCGCCCCGCTCTTATATCGAGACATGAGAACCCCAGACCGTTTGGGGGACCTCTATCGCGGAACCTGGGGCGCACGGACTGTCTTGCATGGGACTACGACGAGTTCTCGAGGCATGTGGATGCGGTTGCCCGGGGTTTACTGAGCATGGGGGTGAAGAAGGGGGACAGGGTAGCGGTTATTATGGGGAATAGCAGGTGAGCTACGAAGGCGGTATGGGGTGGTGAACGTGCTTAGGTTTGACAGTGCGTACGCATCCCTGCAGTGGGCGTGTGCGAGCATAGGTGCGATTCTCGTGACAATCAACCCTGCATACCGCGTCTCGGAGCTGGTCTGTACGCTCGTGCATCCTATTAGAGATTATTCATTTCAAGATTCCTCGCGTAGATCAACACGTTGAAGGTTGTTGGCGTCAGCCATCTCCTGCTCGTCCCATGCATCCGGACGTCCTCATATCTCAACATGCTCGCGGACGAACTTCCCGCCCTCGCCAACTCACCACCAAGCAGCATCCAGGAGGAGTCTCTCCCGGAGCTGCGCAATCTCGTTGTGGTCGATAATACACACGACCCGGTGCATTTTCAGAAACATATGGACACGATGAAGTGCACCACGGATTTTCGCGAGATATTAGTCTGGCGGGAAGACAGTAAAGAACAGAAGATACTGAAGGAGATTGGGAAGACACTGCACAAAGATGAGGTTATTAATCTGCAGTTCACGAGGTATGCAGTGGAATGCGCATTGGTGTTACAGAGGCGATAATATAGAAAATCAGTGGAACGACGGGATTACCCAAGGCTGTCTCGGTGCGTATAGTGCTCCCCATCTTCAGGATATCAGTATGACAGCGGAGATTCTAGCTGACGCATCACAACCTGCTGAACAATGGCCTTTCGATAGGTCGCTGCATGGACATAAATGAGACAGATATCCTGTGTAAGGTCCCCATTCAGGCCCCGTGTCTGTCGGCTCACTTTACCTGGGGGCAGGCAACGTCCCGCCGCTCTTCCACTGCTTTGATGAGTACACCTTCTCCCCCTCCCCTCGGACATAAACGGCTGACATCAACGACGATAAACACGGCTCGTCCTAGGCAACCTCGCGTTCTGGACGCACGGCGCGTGCATCGTCTACCCGTCTGAGATATTCAATCCGCAGCGCATCGTCGACACCGTGGCGGAGGAGCGCTGCACGGCGCTGCATGGGGTGCCGACACACTTCATCGGCGTCCTCTCCGAGCTGAAGTGGAGGGAGGAGAAGGGGGAGAAGCCAGATATGAGTCAGCTAAGGTGAGTCTTCTGCTAGAGAAAGTTATAACAGTGGGTGAGTGTGCGGATAGGACAGGGATAGCGGCGGGCTCACCGATTCCGATTGAGCTGATGCGGACGTTGGTGGAGAAGATGAATCTAAGGGATTTGACTATCGCGTACGGGATGAGTGAGTCGTTTACTCTCTTCTCCGACCTATATCTAGACGGTAACGTAACCGTGTAGCGGAGACCAGGTAAGGTGCTCGTTTCTCTTTTTGTGATGTGATTTACATGCAAGGCCAGCCCGGTGTCTTTCCAGACCACCACAAAGGATCCACTCATCAAGCGTGTCGAGACGGTGGGCAAGGTGCAGCCACATGTAAAGGCCAAGATCATAAACCCGGAGGGGGAAGTCGTCCCCGTTAACACTCCGGGGGAGATTTTCATTGCGGGCTACCTCGTGCAGAAAGGGTAGGTGTTGTTCACCGTAAGTACGAGTCGAACTGATTCGAGCGGGATGCGCATAGGTACTGGGGAGACGAGGAGCAGACCAAAATTGTGATGAAGAGACACCCCGGGGATGATGAGACGCTGTGGATGCACACGGGTGACGAGGGTATCATGGACGAGGAGGGGTACCTGAGAAGTGAATACTTTCCCTACCATGCACTACCGCTACGCTGACAGCTGGGTCAGTCGTTGGTAGGATCAAGGTACGCAGAACACCTGTTATCTCCTCGGATACAGAGGCTCACCGGCGTGCGGCACCAGGACATCATCATCCGCGGGGGCGAGAACCTCTTCCCGGTGCAGATCGAGAACGTATTGCACGCACACCCGGGCGTGCGAGAGGCAGCGGCGGTAGCGGTGCCCGACACGCGGTATGGGGAGGTTGTCGGCGCGTGGATAGTCAGGCAGCCGGACGCCCCAGCGGTGTCGAGGGAGGAGATACGGAAGTGGGTGAGCGTGAGGATGAATCCCCAGGTGCGCATGCTAGCAGGCGGTGGGTACGGATTTGGTTGCTGATGGGTGTACGAATAGAATGCGCCCGCGTGGGTGTGGTTCGTGGCCGAGGATGACGTCCCGGCGCAGGAGCTGCCTAAGACTGCCAGTGGGAAGGTGCAGAAACATGTACTGCGGGGATGGAGTAAGGAGCTTGCACAGAAGGGTGTAGGGCGGACTCAGGTGCTATAGCGAGGCCATTATTAAATACAGGGAAAGCAAATAATCCACATTGTTGAAACTAACTTGCTTGGTAGGGATCAGGAGATATGTCATATTCCCCATGTTAGTGAGCGCAGTCAAAACTTCCGTTGTTTCTCCGTCCTTTTCATCGGCAATTTCAGTCACAAAAAGCCGCCCAAGATATTGCCCTTCGTACGCTCTCTTCACTGTAGTGTAAACACATCATCCATAGATTGTGGCATTTGTGGCAGCTGTTATCCGACAAGGGTCGGGCCAGCTCTCGATACACCGCGACGTTGCCGAGACGCTTCGCAGGAATACCAAATTGAATCGCTTAGTCAGCGGTTTTTACCGGTGCCCGTCCTGGTGGAGTGTACAAAATAGCCTGACCGTCGACCGTTGCGCAGGACCGCCTCCCACTCAGGACTCGGATTATAACCCGCGGTTTTGCTGCAAGTCCTTTCTTTCCGAACCGCCATGTCCGTCTCCAAGAGGGTGCGCATCTACACCGCCGCAGATGTCGCGGAGCACGCGAGCGCGTCGACGTGCTGGGTCTCGTACAAGGGCAAAGTGTACGACGTGACGGGGTTCCTGCCGGACCACCCGGGAGGAGACGATTTTATATTAAAGTATGCGGGGAAGGATGTCGCGGAAGTTATGAAGAACCCGGAGGAGCATGAGCATTCGGACTCGGCGTATGAAATGCTGGAGGAGTATTTGATCGGACGGCTTGGGACGGGCGAGGCGGTTGTGAGCGACGGTGAGGGCTTTATTCGGTGGGCTGCCGCGGCGGTACTGAGAAGTTTTAGATTGGGAGGCTACGGATGACTTCCATCCTGAAGACACGGACTCTGCGCGGGACTTTGAGAAGAACCAGTTCCTCGACCTCCGACAGCCCCTGTTGAAGCAGGTCTGGTATGCGACATGGAGGTGAGCTGAATTCGGTTCCATTGACTGTCGGTCTGCTCATGAGGATGCAAGTAAACACTACTATCTCCAGCAAGTCCACCAGCCTCGACATCTGCCTTATTCTGCTCGCCTCTTCGGTCCAGACTTCCTCGAGGTAAGCAGGACCGTGCTGTAAGTTTGTCACATGCTGAAGGTATCCCCAGGTCTTCACCAAGACCGAGTGGTATGTCGTGCCCATGATCTGGCTGCCCATCGCCATCAACCTATTCCTCCGCTCCCTCCTCCAATTCTCCGGCCCCCTCCCCAACTTCGTCAACGACCCTTTCATTCCTCTGTCGGCTCTGTCTGCTGTCCCAACATCGGCGTTCGTCAAGACATCTTTATCGTTCTTCCTGGGCAACTTTGTGTGGACCCTCCTTGAATACGGCATGCACCGGTTCCTGTTCCATATCGACGAGCTCCTGCCGGACCGGCCGGTGTTCATGACTCTGCATTTCTTGCTCCACGGGATACATCACTATCTGCCGATGGACAGGTACGTCAGGCCTCATCGGGATTAGGGTATCTGCTCATGTCGTATGGTAGACTGCGGCTCGTCATGCCTCCCCTCCTGTTCACAGCTCTCTCGTACCCATTCACGAGACTGGCCTATCTCCTGTTCCCAGCTGCCATGGCTAACGGGACGATTGCTGGTGCCTTCACGTTCTGTGAGTACTCATGGTTAACCCGTGTATGACTTCCCGTACTGAGCAACGGATAGACGTGCTGTACGACTGCATGCACTGGGCACTGCACCATACGAGACTCCCGGCGTACATGAAGGAGATGAAGAAGTACCACCTTGCACACCATTACAAGAACTTCGAGCTTGGGTTCGGTGTTACCAGTGCGTTACTCCTTTCTCCGGCACCGTGGCCGCATAACTTACTGGTCTATTGCAGGTAAGATATGGGACTACGTGTTCAACACTGTCCTCCCCGTGTAATATCGTGAATGTATTGGCTGGTTCTCGGGAAAGGCATCGTGGCTCCGAGTATATGGCTAGACCTCGTTTAGTGGACTGTAGAGATTATTATGTTCTTTCGTTAATTTCGCTCTGCGAGTTTCCTGCCACTTGGATTTTAGGGTTAGCGTTGTGCGAACCGGAATTTATTCGTTGTTTGCCTGCTCCTCTTCATGACTTTCGTGAGACGACAGAAGAGTACGCGCCCGCCCAACGTCCCCACAGTTGCCCCAAAACTTACAGCGGCTGTGGCTGAGAAGACCTCGATCACTTGATGGGTGTACCGACCTTAAGCTTGTAACCTGCCGTCCACTGCTATCCTGCTCCTTGTCTGCTTTCCGCATTTTGTGGTACGGCCAAGACGTCTACAAACGCTCCGTGTCCATCTCGCACGAAGAGCCGTACTGCCAACGATCCAGTAGCGACCAGTGTCAGTGAACACTGTCGCACGCCCGCATAGTGTCCTGGTTCTTCTGAACTCACTGATGGGGAGACTCAAGCTCGAGATAGATGAAGCGACTCTGCTGAGGCAGTACAAGATATCTACTTTGGAACCCCAGTAAGCTATCCTGTCCAGTGTCGAAGTACGTGATACGATAGACGCGGTCGAAGGAAATGGGAAGAAGTGGACCATGACCTGGGCGACTCGCTCGCCGGTGCCCTCACGAGTCCCACTGGAGAGGGCGAGGGGGACCCGCTAGGTTTGGGCGCCATCATAGAGTACGTAGCAGTGGTACGCTGTCCTGTATGCTACTTTGGTTTAATGCGAGCCTTAGTGTGAAGAATATGGATATGGAATCGCGTCAGTTGCAAATGTGACCCTGGGCATACGTTCGGAAGACATTGACATGCACTTTGGTTTGACTGACTAGGTGCTGCCGTGTCCATATCCTCGAAGTCGTTCGACCCGAAGGCATTCCTAGCGACTGTGCATCCCAATGCCACCTACCAGGACCTCGCGTCCGGGATATCTCACCTCAGGTCCTCGATCGATGCGCGCTCTCAAGCCATAAGGGTGCTTGTAGAGGAGAACTTTGACAGATTTGTTGCTGTCAAGGCGTCCACAGATGGTGAGCACCTACCCCCACGTGAAGCCGTACATCGATCACTTATTTACGCTTGTGATAGCTGTATATGCGGAGATGCGCGAAGGACTCTTGTCGGACAAGGCAGAGTTCGCATCTAAGCCCATTCGTGATCAGTTGAAACGTACCGCGGACTACTTTCTCTTCATAGATTCTGCTCTAATCCTGCTACTCAGAGGCTGCCGTGAAGGCGGACCAAGTGTTCCTCCCAGTCCTCGAGAACGCGTCCAAAGCCCAGAAGTTGCGCACAACTCTCGGAGTGTTCGAGCGCTCCAAGTTCTTCTTCAATCTTCCTGGTGCATTAGCAGAGTCCATTGAAGCGGTAGGAATCACAGCCCTCTTCTCTCCTGAAATCCTAATCCTCTTGCTTTGTCGTCCCCTTAGGGCAAGTACGAGGCGGCACTGAGGGACTACAACAAAGGCAAGTTTCTGCTGGAGTCGCGGCCGGGCCAATTGCTCCCAGTAGGCTCTAGCAAAGACGCCCAGGCCGAACAGCAGCAGAAGCGGATCCTCGAGAAAGTCTGGAACACAGTGGAGAAGGCGATGGGTGAGATGAGGAGCATGCTCCTTGCCAAGCTCAAGGAGCCCAGCCGGCCTGTGGAAGAACAGGAGAAGACCATTGAGCGCGTCCATAAATTCTATTCAATGTCATATACAAGCTTATATCTGGCGTGGACTGGTACAGGATCTTGCTTGAGTTGAATACTCAAGACGACCCTGTGTGGGCATACTTGGATAGTCAGCACAAGCACACATTACACCAGATGAACGAAACGTACAAGGCTGGCGTCGCCGGCATAGAAGGTAGAGGCTCGTTCTCTTATGTGCCGCAAATTTGTGCCAATAATACATTGCAGATATGCGTGGGCGGACGCCGTTAACGCCCAACGACGCTACCAAAGGTCTAGCGGCACAACTCCAGGCTTGTGTCACCGCGCTGGACTCGAAGCAGCCAGACACGGTCATTTGTAAGTCGCCCCGTTTGTTTTTGGATATGGCAGTGACAACTGCCGCAACAACTAAGCACAATCCGGTGGACACGAGGAGTGGCAAGGCATCGTGGACCTGATTAAGAGCGTCTCGGAGGTCATGCTATCAGCTCTCCCTAATTTTTGGAGGATATCCAAGGGTTATATGGATGGCAAGTTCAAGAAGGTACGACTGCTGCTGACCCTCGCACATGTGTGCGCTTCTGACCCTGTGAAGACGTCAGGCTCTAGACGAAGTGCATCCCAATGTCGCACTATGGCTTTAGACATCATCAAACTCTACATCTCTCTCCTGTCTGAATTCTTCACGCTATCGGATTTGGTCATCATGAAGTCCGCGGGGAACGACAACGCCGCTACTCCACGCCTGATCCCAAAGAACTCCAACTCTATGACAACCGCTCATTATCTGCTGCGTATCCTGGGTGAGGCACAGGACACGGTAACGGAGCTCAACTCGATGGAGATCTCTAGTGAAGGCACTTCGGGCCTCAAGAGCTTGATGGAAAGTACGAGATGGAGGTTTGAGGATCTCCTCATTCAAGCATGGTTACGAGGTAAGTGCCTTTTCCTCTCCCGGCTCATTCGTTTGCTGAAGCGTCCGCCGTAAGACGCCAACGTATTCTATTATCTGGAGTCCTGGGTCGCGAGTACGGTCGAGCCGCATACCACGACTTACCTCTCTCGCATACAACAGTACCAGAGGCACATCGTCACAGCTGCTTTCAAGGTCGCTGGTGGTGTCGACCTCCCGTCAAGCTTGAGTGTCTCGAAGACGATCAAACAATACCCAATACCGGTGGAGTTCACCAACAGGATCACAAGGGCGTTCTTGGACTCCCTCTACGCATTCCTCGACGGACTCGTGCACCTAGCCTCTGATGAGTCACCTGACATGGCAAGTGACAAACCGCCTGCTCCGGAAGTAGGAGCAGCATCCGCTGTCAATCCCTTAGAATTGCTGGACTTGACTAATACCGTGAGTGGAACGCTTTCAGGTTCTTCGGAGCTGTAGCTGATCGGCTGCCCAGGACAACCGTTTGTTGTTGGTTGTGTCAAACTTTGGTCACCTTCAACGTGTCATCATCCCGGCCATGATCTCCGAGCTCGAGACTGCTTTTTCAATCTCTATGGAACAAGATAAACAGGTACTTTGACATGTGGGTTCTCAACTGTGAATGTGTTCACTCACGATTACCTAGACGCTAATGACTGTGGTCCAAGAACTCGACAAGACTCTGTTTGATAGCTATATCAGCCCGAAGGCCGCAGTAGTGAAGGGCATGATCCGCAACGGCATTCTCGACAGTGACATTGATTGGTACGAGACGCCTCAACCCACAGGTAAGATCAAATAAATCATCCTGTGATTGGCCCACCTCACACTCCTTGTTAGAAATACGACCATACATGTTTGAGACGTTGATGTATCTCGTGGGAGTTCACAACCAGGTTAACACGGCAGCTGCCCCACTCTTGGATCGTACTCTGAAATCATTAGTTGAACATGTTGCCGAGGAAGCATTACGTTGCTTCCGGCAGGTCAAGAAGTTCGGTATGGGTGGTATGCTGAGGGTACGTCTGCCCTACCTGATACACATATGCCATAGCCTAAAGTCGCGCTTAGGCAACCCTCGAAATCGAATTCCTGCACCAGACCGTCAACCGCTACGTCACGCCGACCGCTGAGAAGACCCTCTCAGACTTGTATCATAAAATATCGCAAGCGTACTCCCGCCGTCCCGGAGACGAGGATCTGCAGACGCACCTGGACGGCGTCAAGAAGACGCTGGCAGACACTCGGAGGGCTACTGGGATCGAATTCCTTTGCTTTAGGCAAAACAAGGAAAGGAATACCAAAGACGGGAAGGATGGGAAGGACAAAGCCAGAGACAGAACGAGAAGTCGGGCCACGAAAGACGGCCGATAGCGTCGGTTGTCGTACCCGTTTCGCCCAGGCTCCTCTCCATATGCTAGATTGTGCATGTATTATACGGCAGGAGATATGCGGCAATGTGTAATTTATACAATGCAAGAGGGTCTACCGTCCGTCAAGCGTGAATATCAGTCGTGGCAATGAAGGCCACTTTGGAGTAATGACTTGGCCGACCGGGAGACTCATAAGAAAAGGTCAACTAAAATCGTGATAATGCCCAGCACTACGACAAGATTTGTAAGTGGAAATGCAAGCGAGCACGCAGTGGCCCATCAGAACTCACCAATCTCCACCCCGATGAGAGCAATGACGATCTGTTCGAGCCTCTCGGAGTGCCGACTAGAGACAGACTCCTTCAACAGTTGAAGCATGTCTTGGAGGACCTATAGGCGAGTCACGCATGATGAGTGGAGATCGGATTTCGTATGGAAGGGTCGGCGCGTACCTCGACACGGGTATTCAATAGATTAATTCGCTGCGGTATCTCAAGGTAACTACGAGCGGCATCGTACAGCGGCTGCAAGTCAGGGTAAGTCTGCACAACGTCGTCCGTATATTAGTAGACTGTTCAATGCTTTCTCACGAGGAAACGTACCCAAAACACTTCCTGCATGAGGGATCAGCGATCGGTTTTCAGTGTGTGGGAAGGCAAGATCTACTCACCGGAGAATCCAAGACGGATCCGACAGAGTTGATGTTTGTCCGTAACAGGAACAGTTCACCCATCTTGCGCATAATCTCTGCATAAGGTGCAGTAATGAGCGCCAGAGGTCATGACCATTGGACGATCTTACCTTTATGCGGCATGCCAATCTTGCCCGTCTCGCCCATGATCTCAGGGATGTCCTTGGTCTCCTCTATAGTGGCTGATATAAGGGATTCGAACTATCATCAATATTCCGTCAGCCAATCAGGGCGATACATCTTCCCTCGGACCAGAAGAACTGTCACTTACCAGAGATATTTTGACGGACTGCGATAGTGCATGCGACAGTGAGAGTTTTGTCCTGAAGACTGAGAGTCAGCGATGACTTTCACAAAAGAGGGTCTTACTCACATGTAGCTAGAGCCTTTCCGAAGCGTGATAACGTCATTATATATCCTAAAAAAATGAAGAATTAGTCGGTGTGTTAAGGCATAGGGAGACAGAACAGAAACATACCGACTGTAGTTCGCGTAATAATAATTAAGATCCTCCATCTCGATGTCGTCGGGCGCTAAGCAGGTATTGTAAGCAGGACACAGAGCTGTTTGGTTCGAACGCATTTACCTAGTTTCTCGACTTCGAATCGTTTTCTACATTTGCGAAGAAATTGAATTCCAAGCAACCCTTCCTAGTCGAATTCTGGGACTCACATTGATGACAAGAACCGTTTCTCCTGCGCCTCTGACATTCCCCATATCACGACAGTCCCATACTCGAATATGAATATCTCCGCTTCGGTGGGTGGCTCGAACCATTTACTCGAGCGCTTCCGCTTCTGCTTGATTGTATGCATAGTCACATCCCCGTCCTCCCCATTGGCGCCAAGATTTGGATTAGCGAGCTCCGGCACGCCTAGAAGGTCGCCCTCTGCTGCAGTCTGAGAACGAGGGTGGTTGGGATTTTGTGTGGAGGATGGTAGCTCGTATGCGTATGGAGTGTATATCACTTCGTCTATCAAGCGGGCATTCGTATGGTACGATTCGCGGCGTGCGTTGAAGAACTTGAGTAAGTCGGGCAGCCGGTAGGAGCTGGACCGCGCGTTCAGTGTTCAGAATGCAGATCACTATATCAGAAGAGCATATACCCACCTGCATGTAGCATACGCAGTCACTCTAGGTAGTGCCTTGGCTTTCTTCTTGGTAAGGCGCAGAGCATCGCGGCGTGCCGTCCCTTCTGGTATGAGGGCAATCTGGTTGTACGTCTGCGACGCTTTTCAGATCGCCCATTCCCCAGATGAATCAGGCAAGCCCATACCTCGACATCCTCAGGCTCCGCCTCCTCCAATTCTCCTTCGTCCTCCTCATCCGCCTCCTCATCGCTCTCCTCCACCGTCTCTACACTGGGCTTCGGCACTCCAGTCCGCGGGCTAGGAATTTCAAGGCGCACTTCCTTTTTTGCAGAGGAAGGTGCCGGCGCATCTACTGCGGGGACCTCTTCAGGAAGGACCTTTAGCTTCCCAGCGACTTTGGTGGAACGATTGGCGCCTCTCGGTTTGCTCGGTTCCTGCGCCACTGTCGTCGGTGAAGGGAGGGACTTGGGTAGCAGCGGTTGGGTCTCTATGGGCGCCATGTCGTACGTTGCTGAAGCGCTGGGTGTGCTGTCCCAGACAAGAGTGAGAGGTGCACGTCGGGCAAGTGTGGACGCGGCGACGCGACTAACGGTGAAGTCGCGGTGGTGTGACGTCTGTGGCAATCGTCGGCTTCCGAACGCCGACGTCGACCTCCGCAGTTGCACGGCGTCGCTCACGACGTCGCGTGTCTTCCCAAGCCTCACTTGCTAAGCTACATCTATGCATGGCTCGACCATTACGACGCTCCAGACTGTTCAATAATCTATGCTTGCCTACACTTGCTTGATAGTATACACTCGTGCGCTCAAATGGAGTCTGAAATGTTGACCGTGGCCGGCTCCTATGCTGGAAGCCGTCGTCTTCAGCCGGCATTTGGCTCTGCTTTAGCCTGTCCGTAAATTGGTTCGAGTGGCCGTCTCATATATGGTCTGCTACAACCTGCGACCCGATCGCGTAGAGCTTCCTGAAACTGTGCTCCGAAGCAGTTCACTATGTGTCTACCGTTTATCTTACATAGTCGTATAGGGTGTGCTGGAACTTCATGCATCTTGGTCACTTCTCCGAGTCGACAGCCTGGTTGCTTAGACTCGCTTCCCCGGCGAACTCTCGGTGCTCTAAGTTTGAGGTCGGCGAGCCATAATTAAAGCACGGCATGTCCGCAGTTTCCTAGAGTCACCTGCTTTCCTTGGGTCTGACGGGTGCATCTTATTGACGCCCGATCGATACGCAAGGCAAAAGAAGGCGAAATGCTATGGAGCTGAATTCAGTGGGAGCAGCTCGACTCGTGTTTACCGTATAAGGGGAGTATGAGGTTCTGCTTGTCTTATCGCTTTCTTTCCACCATCCACGTCTAACTCTCATGAGTATACCGGAGAAGAAGGCATTTTTTCAAGCCATCCTTGAAAGAGGATGCCCCGAGCTCCAACGATTGGGCGAGCTCCGCGCTTTGGTGAGCAAAGACCGCTGGATGCCGTCCTTTCGTTGGGCTAACCCACGTAACCGAAGGGTTGGCAGGAGGACAAGCTTGATCGCGCATTTGTCAAGCAGCACTCCGTTGCCGATAATGCTGATCGCAAACTCCAGCAGTATTGGTTTCATAACATGAAGAAAATAATGCGGGAGATCGACAACCATACTGGTTGCATACCCTTTCGCCGTTTGGACTTCTTAGACCTAGGGTGAGGGTATCGTCATCTGGTCTTTACCGGCATGCCGACAACGGTCCTATCCGCCAAACAGCTGCTGCCCTGGAGGGTTCAGCTCATATATCCTCACCAAGAATCGCAAAGCCAGAGGCATTGGCGTTTCTCTTCCTGTGGAAGAAGGCGGACACGAATCCATGCTCGAGAACGAGTTCCAACCGCGCTTTGATCTCTACTTCGCCGATATTACTTCATTCCAGCTCGGCCCATCCACTATCGATCACGAGCGTTTCTGGAGCTTGCCCACGCCGATCAGCTCTGGTCGGTTCGATCTCGTCATAGTGGACGGTCATCAGCTGCGCACGCAGGTATCAGAGTACGCGGCGCCATGGGATATCGACCGTCTGCTGATATCCCAGATTATCATCGCGCTGCAGACCGTCCGGCCGGGCGGTACCATCATCATCAAGTTGACCCATCCAGAGAGCATCATGACGGCCAAGGTCCTATTCCTCTTGGAGAGTCTGTCGAAAAGGCTGTCGACCTACAAGCCGCGTACGATGCACACGAAGAGAGGGAGTTTCTATGCAGTAGCACGAGGACTGGGCAAGGGTGCGCAGGGTGCACTCTTGCCCCAGATGCTGCAGGCCCTCCGTAGAGTGTGGGTGGAGATCACATCCGGCGGCGATGAAGGGAAGGGAAGGTTCCTTCTTTGGGAAGATCTCGACTTCGCAATTACTATAGACGACCTCGAAGGAACGTACCTCTACTGGTTGATAGATCTCGGTCGGGACGTCTGGAAGGTCCAAGGACACGCGCTGAAGAAATGGTTCGACAAGATGGGGATATTATAGTGCTCGGATCTCTTGAATACATGATACGATCTACTATCCGCGCGTTCTAAGTAATATGCACAGGGGATGTGCAAACGGTATTTCCTCATCACGCACCATATCTCTCCGGGCTCGCTATAATTGTGTGCCTCAGCTGGATTCTAGCCCCATTCCTCGTGTTCACGACGAGATCACAGGTGCTCTCGAAGCATGCAAATGAACTTTGGAACGCGTCATGTTAACGGCCATAGATATACATGATAGTGGGGCGAGGTTCGATAAGGTTAAGATCCGTTCGGACTTCGCTATTCAAGGAGGGTCAACAAATGCTATTGCCCGCTCCACGTTACCCATCCGCTTCCACTGAGCATGAGCATCGAGGGTAACAAAGCATTGGTCCAAGCCATCCTCCAGAAAGGCTGTCCTGAACTCCAGCGACTGCGCGAACTTCAGACTTTAGTAAGTGTTAACTGTGCGATGGTGGTTCGTACGTCTGTTAACCTTTATGCTTGTAGGGGTGGCAAGACGAGGGTCTCGACGAAGATTACGCGCGGCAGCGCAAGGTAGCCGACGACGCAGCCCCTGAATTCAATTTAGCTTGTTTTCTTGGTATGAAGAAGGTTATGAAGGAGATCGACGCTCATGTCTCCTGGATGATCCCGCGCAAACGACAGTTCCACTTTCTTGACCTAGGGTATGGCTAGCATCCGCCGCTTACCCTTCTCATACTGACACATGGTAAGCAGGTGCTGCCCTGGAGGATTCAGCTCATATACCCTTGCCAAAAATCGGATGGCTACAGGGGTCGGCATTTCGCTCCCTGTCGAACAAGGAGGTCACGCCTTCCTGCTCGAGGACCGCTTCAGCTCCCGCTATGATATGTACTTCGGGGACCTCACCTCCTACCAACTTGGGCCGTCCACGATCGACCATCCGCGTCTCTCTGAATTACCCGCGGCGACCAAGACAAGTCGATTTGATCTTGTATTCCTAGGCGGCAACAGACTGCGAACACAGATATCAGAGTATAATGCGCCCTGGGATGTAGATTGCCTCCTGGTATCCCAGCTGGTGATCGCCCTGCAAGCGGTCACAATCGGCGGAACTTTGATGTTCAAATTAACCCACCCAGACCGGCTCGTTACTGCGAAGATCCTCTATCTTCTGGACATGCTTGCAGAACGTCTTGTGGCGTACAAGCCGCGATCGATGCACCAGAGGAAGGGGAGCTTCTATGCGGTAGCCCTCGGCGTGGGTCGTGGAGTAGAGAGTGACCGCTTGCCGGAAGTGTTGCACGCTTTAAAGGAACTTTGGGTAGAGATGACTTTCGGAGGGGAAGAGGGGAAGGGTAGATTTCTGCTGTGGGGAGACCTTGATTTCGCTGTCACTACGGAAGAGCTACACCGAGCATACCTCGACCGATTGATAGAGCTCGGAAGGGGTGTATGGGACGCCCAAGCGCAGGCCCTGCATGCCTGGTTTAAGAAGAAGGGGGTAATGTGTTAACTTCATCGCTTCTACGCATCGTATGCTCCGCTTTTTTGCGTGCATGATATGCACAGGAGAGGCGAGCCCTGTTCTCGTACCCTGTTTTCTTACCAATTACTTTCTCGCCAAAATTATGCCGCAGCTGGAATCTAGTCCCTGCCTCATGTTACCTCGAAAGATGCGCAGATGCGTCTCATTGATGCAGTTTAATGAAAGCTTGTATCCAATAAGGTTTAGGTCAGACGCCCATCTCGTCTCGTGTCATACATATAACATGTGCACTAGCAGTCCCTAATTTTCTCACTCACCCGTGTACGCCGTCGTGAACATGAGCAAGACAGACCACGAAACGCTGGCGGAAGCTATCATCGCCAGAGGCTGTCCCCAGCTTCAGCGACTACGAGAGCTTCGAGCTACAGTAAATATATATATATTTATATTCACCTCCGACGCATACTAAACCACCTTCTTCAAGGGATGGAAAGATCCGAAGCTTGACTGCGACTTTGCCGTTCAACGGACCGTGGCCGACAATGCAGACACAGAACTCAGCTTCTATTGGTTCAACCGGATGAAAGCGATAATGCAGGAGATCGACCTCTGGACACATTGCGTATCCCTTCGCCCTTTGGACTTCTTAGACCTAGGGTAAGTATCTCACCCTCCCCGTCCTAATATTATATATTTATAATCTTTCTGTACATCTGAATAGCTGCTGCCCAGGAGGGTTTAGCTCCTACATCCTAGCCACGAACCGCAACGCCAGAGGTGTCGGAGTATCACTACCTGTTGAAGATGGGGGACACGAATATACACTCGAGCATGCTCACCGACCTCGTTTTGATATCTACTTCGCCGACGTTACATCCTACCAGCTTGGCCCGACCAATGTTCACCATCAGCGTCTCTATTACCTTCCTTCACAAATCAGCTCCACCCTTTTCGGTCTCGTAATCCTAGATGGACACCAGCTACGTACGCAGATATCGAAGTATAAGGTGCCCTGGGATATCGATCGCCTTCTGGTATCCCAGATGATAATTGCTCTCCAAGTTGTCCGACCCGGGGGAAACGTCGTGATCAAGTTAACTCATCCGGAAAGAATAACCACAGCCAAGATCCTTTACATGTTCGACATTCTTTCGGAAAGACTTTTCACTCACAAGCCACGTACCATGCACCAGAATCGGGGGAGCTTTTACGCCATAGCCAGGGGGGTGGGTAAAGGAGTACGAGCAGCATGGCAGCCACGGATGCTACAGGCGCTTCAAGAACTTTGGCTGGAGATCACCTTTGGGGGAATTGAAGGGAAGGGGAGATTCGTCGAGGGCGCCGATTTCGACTTTGCAATCACCACGGAAGATCTCCACCAGAAGTACCTTGACCGCTTGATATCGCTCGGGCTAGGTGTCTGGAGTGTACAAGCGCGGTCGCTGGAATCGTGGTTCAGGAAGAAGCGTATCCTCTAATGGCGATCCTTTGGGTGTATCGTATGATCCATCCATAATGTATCATAACATGCACCCAGAGTACGCGCATTATTTTTTGCAAGATGGCTACATGCTAAGTACTGGTACCGGTTATTTCGGAGGGAACATAGCTATAGCTGTAGGGATTTTATGATATCTGCATGTCCGTGTACTCGAGCTTTTGAGGAGGCCAGAAAGAATTCGGGCACCAGGATCAAGTTGTAAGTACCGTGTTGGGCCGACCTCTATGGGTCAGCCAATCACTGCGGGCCTGTTACGTAATTAGAAGTATACTCAGACGGGAATGCCGTTACCTTGCTGTAACCTGACGCCGCCGGGCTAAGCAGCGAATATAGGCCCTGACTTGTGTTATGTGGCTTTTGCGCTGTTGAGAGGAGTAAAACAAGAAAGCCTCCAGCACTCGCTATAGGAGACTTTACACGCTTCATATGCTTCTCCCACGCATTTTCTTGCTATCTTCTTTATTATATTCTGGGTGGACTCTGGAGGTCAATAGAGTTCCGAAATCGACCTGTGCTGCGACGACAATGACCCTACAAGGTGGCTCGACGGCGTCTGCAGCAGTGGGCAGCTACCGGTACACGGTCAGGCCACCCCAAGTCGCTTTAGACGTCGAAAACTACCCTGTGGTGCCGGAGCAGCTTCAGCTAGAACAGGTTCACATTTATATCAGACACGGTGCGTGCTGCAACGCGTTCGTTCGCGTTCAGGAGGGTCGGTTGACAACGGGTCACCAGGAGAACGCACGCCAGTAGGGATACGGATGGCGGCACCACCTGCGTCTATACCTGAGCACTGGATGCTATGCAAGACCGCCCGACGTTTCCGGGCGGCCGTGGCTAGTTCGACCATGCCTCCAGCTGCTGTCGGACCTGCCGAAGGACGCTCGGAAGAGGAATTACAGATTAGAAGGATTGTGGAGAGGAGTGACGGCACCAACGCCGAGGGCGAATGGTGAGTGACGCTGGAATAGTTAAAAGACGACAAAAGGGTTTCAACGGGTACCATAGTCTCCTCGGAGAGCTGACTGACATCGGGCGACAGGTAAGTAGCTTGAATAGTGCCTCAGGGCTTCGTTCGTTGACGCTCAGTCGTCCCTAGTCCACCTATAATTTCGGTGCAGCCCTCAGAGACTTATACATTAACAAGTGCGCCGACTTCCGGATGATCAGACGTTCCCTCACATCACATTCAGGTTAGGGTTTCTGCCAGACACTCACCAACCTGGAGGGACTGCATATTTCCGGTGAGTACCACCGCGCATTGCAATTATTGCGGACCATCCAACCGTGCTTGTTCATTTAGTTCAACCAATATGCCTCGGACCATAGAGTCTCTGCAGCAAATCGTCCACGGCCTATACCCCACGTCGAAATGTGCGCCCGGATTCGTTCCCCAAATCCTCGTGCGGTAAGTCCGGGTTAGGCTGATGAGCGTGTCTTCTTCATTGCTCTCCACCGTAGGAATGGGAAGGACGAAAATCTGCTTGGTAACACCTATGCGTGCAAGCGACTGGAAATTCTTCAAGTGGGATTTGCGCAGGCTGCCGCGGCGGCATGGAACCATACCCTTGAACCGCTAGACAATAAGGTCTCGAAATACATCGGAGGCAATCCAATCCGGATAGATGGGAAGCCTAGGGCTTCTGGTATATTAGACACAGTAAATGCTTGAATTGTCATTGCGCTGGGGTAGCCCTCTTATGCTTATTTGTAGATCCGCGCTGCCTCTGCACACGGAATCAAGGTTCCTCCGGAGTTCGAAGAGAAGGGAGTGATGGATATCATTGTATGTGGCATCATGCACGAGTGGTTATTCTCATCCAAAACGCCTCGTGTTGTAGGAGAAAGCTGTTGTACACGAATGGTTCGCAGGTACGCATTCTCCTCTTGCGCAGACTATTCTGCATACTGACGTATCCGCCCATTTTGTGAAGGGTGTGAGAGCGCCCTAATTGTCATTTGCGCATATCCCGGGACTGACCCGTAGAAACGACCCAATTCACGTACACAGATAAAACTGAGGAAGTTCGCCGCCTCGGTATGGGTCGTCTCCTCACCGACCTCACCCGGAAGATGCAAAGCAAGGTTGACAAGGGGCCTGACGATCCGCTGAAGATCCTTGTGCACAGCACGCACGACACGGCGATTGCCGCGCTCTGCCAGTCCCTCGACGTCTTTGATGACAAGTGAGTTTGCTGGGAGCTAAGACGGATGTGGTTTTGACAACAGTACAGGTGGCCGCCGTTCACCGCGTCGATCACCTTCGAGTTATTCAAGAAACAACTCGAGGAAGAGGCTGGGGTTAGGGAACAGCACCAATCGTATCTGCAGACAGTCCTCGGTGGACGCCATTCAAAACATCCTCCTGCCCAGCACTGTGAGCCAGTGCCTTCTATACCGGGTATATGCGCTCACCTCACCTGCCCATTCAGATATCCGAATGCGGTACCAGAATAGGAACATGCTGCTGCCCATCTGTGCGGATGAAGGCAAGCATCTACCCGGTTCTCCCGAGTTCTGTACCCTGGAAGCGTTCACGGAACGCGTCAAGGAGCTCACGCCGGCCGACTGGGAGACCGAGTGCGCAAGGTAACCAGCCCAATGCTCCCCTGGGACACTACGTGGACGTGGGTTCGTGTGTTTCTTGGATACGGCTCGGCATGGATACATTAGCAATGGATTGTAGAGTACACCAGACGGTACTTATTCTTCGACTACATTACACTAATTTAAGGTTGTTTCTCTATGGCAGCGCCTGGCGTGCTACAACTTTGTTTGTGGTTTTCAATTTCACTGTGGCTTATGTAAATTGATGTCGAAGTCTGGCCATCGCTGTGGTTCAAGTCTATGAGCTTTCAGGATTGTTCTTCCCAACCAGAGGAGGGCAGATGCGGCCGTTGAGTCACGAAGTATATCTATCCCCAGATTATGCATTCAATGATGTCTGTTCATCCAGTATCTTACATTCATTTGCGATTACTTCTCTTCATCCCGCTGATGAAATTTACTTGGACGGCTCGCCGGCCTCTCCCTTGTACTCTCCCAGCGCGGCCTCGTAGCACCACTTGGCCCTAAGCATGAACGTCTCCTGCGCCTTCTTGATATCGCCCGAGTGCGCCCACACCTTCATCGCCTCGCCCTGCAGCGCCCGCCCGAAGCTGAAGCTCAGCTTCCACGGCGCGATGCTCGGCTCCTTCTTCTTTAGCTTGTTCATCGCGTCAAGGTACGCGATGGAGTCGGCTTCGCTCAGCCCACCGCTGAGGAACACGACGCCCGGGACGAGCGGCGGAACGGTCTTACTGAGCACATGCAGCGTCGCCTGCGCGACCTCCTCGGGCGTCGCGACCTTGCCGCTCTTGTCCCCGGGGACGACCATGCTCGCTTTTAGGATCATGCCCGCAAAGTCCACCTTGTGCAGCGCGAGCGTGCGGAAGAGGTGCGAGTACGCAGCGATGTGCGCCTCGGCGGAGCGCTCGATCGTGAAGTCGCCGTTGCACAGAACCTCGGGCTCGACGATCGGCACGAGCCCCGCCTCCTGCGAGATGGACGCGTAACGCGCCTGCACGTTCGCGTTATCCTCGATTGCGAGCTGCGAGGGCGTCGTGGCCGTGACGATGTAGGTGGTGCGGAACTTAGCGAAGCGTGCGCCGGCGGCGTAGTATTCCTGCGAGCGTGCGAGGAGGCCGTCGAGCCCCTCCGTTGTGGTTTCTTCTGGCTGGGTACGCGAAAGGGGCTTGGTGCCCTTGTCAGTCTTGATGCCGGGGATGATGCCGCGCTTCTTGATCACGTCTCGCAAGGGCGAGCCCTTATATGAATTTGTTCAGCCCCTTTTGCGTTATACATGACAGTCGGACGAGAGGACTAACCTTGTATTGTGACTCCAACTGAGCGTCGTGCTTCATGAGCGTATCTTCGAAGGTGATGACGCCTCCCAGACTGCATTGCCCATCAGTCTCATGGACACTTACAACAGACAGCGAAAACTCACTATTTCTCCAAGGGACCCTCCGCGGTGAACATCAAGTCTCGCCACTCTCTCCTGTCTGTAGACACCCGTCAGCCCGACCAGCCTTGACCGCGTTTCGCGCCGTCACTCACTGTCATCGTTGTTCTCCTTCCCAACGCTCTCCAACCTCTTCTTGATAGACCCCGTACTCTCATCCGCCGCTAACAGCCCCTTTCCATCTGCCACCAGTGCTTTCGCGGTGGCGTGCTGAAGAAGTGTCACTCAGTCTCCACCCCTGTCTCCAGTAAACCTCGAAGCACTCACCAGTTCATCAGCGTACTTCAAAGCGGGAGTCGGTGTAAACTTTGCGGCGGCCATGTTGAGAGTCAAGTATCAAGTTAAGAGCCCGATCCCGCGACACAGGCCGAATATATACCTCCCTGGAGAGCCCTTTTCCGTGACTGGATGTCAGTTGCTCGTATGTGACGTCAGGGCCAGCTTCGGAGTGGGGAAGTCTCCAAACCTGAGAAACCCATTGGCCGCGGCGGCAGAAAATTGTCACAGACAACGAAAACGGGCTGGAATATTTGGTTTGACGGGACTGAGGAGGACTCCTTGACCGAGCGGGTGAACGACCGTCGCAGTCCCACGGTCGAATCCGACCAATTTACGCCCAATTAAGGCAGTGCACCGCCACCCTGATCCGTTCATGGGTGTTGTGGCAGCGGATCACACGTTGTAATTCATACCGTTCATTCATTTGCAGCGACAAGATGGTTATCCATTCGTATTCGTTCTACATACAGAGCGTACATCCCAACTTGTACTGCCGACTGTCCTGGTATACATACATTTCATTTTGAATTCGACGAGGTGAAAGGAATGGGTGAAAGGAATGGGTATGGAATGCTGGACTCAAGGCTTGATCGCGATCTTGAGTGCCCCGCGGCTGCTCATCTTGTCCAGCGCGCCGTGGTAGTCCTCCAGCTTGAAGATGTCCGTCACCATTCCCTTTGTCTTGATCTTCCCGCTGTCGAGGTACGCGACCGCCCGGGGGAAGCAGTACGCCTGCGAGAACGAGCCAATAATCTGCGAGAGGCACAGTCAGCAGCGGTTCCTGAATATCACAAAAAGAAATCGCGCGTACCCTGATCTCGTCACCGAAGATCTTGCTCGGCGGCCAGTGCACTTGCGCCGCGTTCTCGTACACGCCGTAGATCATCAGCGTCCCACCCCGCCTGACATAATTAATCGCGTCCTGCGCAATCTTTTCCACGCCCGTCGCCTCCACCACGACATCGAACCCATACGGGTAGTCCTTCTTCAGCTTCTCCCACTGCGGGCCCGGATTCTGCCTGTCGAGCTCGACGTACTCGTCTGCAGCGTCCAGGCCCTTCGCAATGTCCATCTTGATCCCCTTGTTCGCGGCGATGACCACTTTCGACGCGCCGTTGAGCTTGAGCAGCTGTGAGAGCATGAGCCCGGTCGGTCCCGCACCGAGCAGAAGCACCTCGATGCCGACGGGAGGCTGCAGCTTGTCCAGCCCGTGGATCGCGCACGCCGCGGGCTCCATTAGCGTCGCCTCCTCGTCGGTCATGTTGTGGATCTTGTAGCATTTCTTCTGGTGACTGCAGAATTATGCCGTCAGACAAACACATATACATGTCATCCGTGATTGACATACTAGACGATGTACTCGGCGAAGCCGCCGTCCTGTGTGACGCCCCGCGCGTGGAAGTCCTCGCACAGGACCGGCTGGCCGCGGCGGCAGTAGAAGCAGTTATCGCACTGAATGGCGATACGATATGATTAGATCTCAGGGGAGAATTCCGGCGATAGCGGGGTACGCACCGAGATACCGACGTCCGCAACTACTCGGTCGCCGATGTCGAACTCTTTGACGTTCTTCCCCTTTTCGACAACTTTCCCAACGGCTTCGTGGCCGGGAATGAGCTGATAATCAGATAGTTGAGCGGGATGCTCGGCGAGATGCAAGGCTACAGAGACGTACGGGGAACTTGGCGATGAACTCGCCGTCGTGAATGTGTGCGTCGGTACCGCATACACCTACACGAAAATGTCAATGCTACTGTATGCGCTCCGAGGCACGGCGATAAGCTGAAGTGGTCACCGCCCATTCCTACGTACCACAGTAGGTAACTAACACGCATACATCAGCCTCTTGTCCACCAAACGCTAACTTTAGCTCAAAGCGCACCTTTCAGCAACACGTCGTCGTCGTTGCACTTTGGAATCGGCACCTCCTTAATCTCAAACTTCCTAGGCTGCAAACGCACGCCGCATACATTCATTCAGCCTCTCGTCCTCCCCGCCTCACCTCTCTCCCCCGTTGAGCTCACCTCGTGGTAGTACAGCGCTTTCATGGTTCCCTCGGGCATGCTGGGCGTCGGTCGATGGGGATGGGAGTTGGAAGAGAGGAAGAAACGGAAGAATTTGAAGAAGGCAGAAATGGGGACTGATCTTTATCGAGCTTTATAGCGTCGCGTGACGTCAGTGAGAGCATCGCCGACAAACAAGCCGGGCTTTCGCCAGGACCCGAGGACCGGAGCCGGTCCGCCGTCAGTGGCTGCTGCGTCGGACATGTCAAGCAGTGGAAGAAACGAGAAAGAAGCGATATTAGCTTTGAGACGAGCTTCGTCGGGGAGGATGGCGAGTGAGAGAAAGTACGGTCATAGTAAGTGTTTTCACAGCTAGCACGTCATCCGACACAAGAAACCCATGCTAGAGCATCGCACTGAGCAGCTGGGGCAGCTGCGGGAATACAATATTTGTTCGAAAAGGCTCTTAATACAAAGCTTCAGAGGCGAAGCAAACAGAGAAACAAGAGATCTCTTGCTCGCGAGTCCTTATATACGCTGACTGCCCGAGGACCCTCGCGGTAACGCGCCGAGGTGCACAATGCACATACCCACTGACTTCATCTGACATACTTGTCCAGAGAAGTTCATGCAGCTTGAGAACCCTCATTATTGGGATGCAACGCGCACCTGGAACGAGGATGGACAAGTTGAGCCGAGAACGCGTAGACTTGGACACTTGGACTGGTACTACTTGTGGTGTTGTGTGATGAACATGAACTTGGGGATCATCATATAGACAGCTATCGCGCAATCCTCCCGCTATCTCCAAGGACGCCGAACTTGATGAGCTGATAAGCCGAACAGCTAGTGGATATCCTGGATCTTTGAAACCTAGGTAAGACCGCTGGGCAATGTTGCATCGGCTATTCCCGAGACGCGCATTCCACGCCACATATGCCCATTTCCGGACATGCTCCTCCTGCCACAGGGATTTCGGCCTTTCTCCTCAGCTTGTGGACGCATTCGCTTGATATTTGGCTTGTTTTTTTGACCAGATTTTAGTCCGATGTGGTGTAGTGGCTACACCTGACCCTCCCAAAGAACAAGGCTTATAAGAGTGGACGATCGAGCAGCGCGTCCACTCTTATAAGACTCGAAACGCGTTTCTCCTAACTCCGGCGGAAGCACCGGGAACACCAGCGGCCCTGTAGGATATAGAGTAGGGAGCCTCCAGGAGACTCCGGCGGTAGCACCGGCCCCAGCGGTGGCATCGCGTCGTGGACCGGTGGACGAAAATAGACAGCTGCCTAAAAGGGATTGATGGCGCCCTCCGCCGTGATGACATCATATTGCCGCCGCGCCCGACGCTGGTCGTCGTTGTTCCCGACGACGTCGGCAATAGGTAGCGTATAGTTCCTCAAATAAAATCGTATAAAATGCAATAAATTCTAGATATAATCTACAGTTTAGACTATGTATGCTGGAGATACATATAAGGTATCCATATGACACAGTCCCTTGGTATCTATGTGTGCCAGGGGTATACATTCTGGAAAAAGGGAAATATTCGATTTAGAGCTAGCCCTGAGAGGAAATAAA
>NW_006920419.1:900851-908832 GCF_000344685.1 Gloeophyllum trabeum ATCC 11539 | reverse complement strand
TCAAATCTCACTGATATATACATGTATAACTGACATACATGCTTTATTTCCTCTCAGGGCTAGCTCTAAATCGAATATTTCCCTTTTTCCAGAATGTATACCCCTGGCACACATAGATACCAAGGGACTGTGTCATATGGATACCTTATATGTATCTCCAGCATACATAGTCTAAACTGTAGATTATATCTAGAATTTATTGCATTTTATACGATTTTATTTGAGGAACTATACGCTACCTATTGCCGACGTCGTCGGGAACAACGACGACCAGCGTCGGGCGCGGCGGCAATATGATGTCATCACGGCGGAGGGCGCCATCAATCCCTTTTAGGCAGCTGTCTATTTTCGTCCACCGGTCCACGACGCGATGCCACCGCTGGGGCCGGTGCTACCGCCGGAGTCTCCTGGAGGCTCCCTACTCTATATCCTACAGGGCCGCTGGTGTTCCCGGTGCTTCCGCCGGAGTTAGGAGAAACGCGTTTCGAGTCTTATAAGAGTGGACGCGCTGCTCGATCGTCCACTCTTATAAGCCTTGTTCTTTGGGAAGGTCAGGTGAGTGGCTAACATTATCGCCTCTCACAGCTTACTTAAGGGTCACGTGACCGCGATAGCCCGGGGTTCGATTCCCCGCATCGGAATGTTTTGCCCCTGCTCTGCAGGGGTGACCTCAAAATGCATTTTCCCACTCTACCGGCATTGGCCGAAGGCAGCTACCGCGGCAACACTGCAGCACTTAGCATCGACAAACAACACAAAGCCGAGGGCAACATAAGAGCAACATTGCAATATCTACCTCGATGACCAGCTAGACCTGGTTGCAAGCAGCCAGAGCAGGGGCACTTCCCAGTAATCGCTTTTGCAGTGCAATATGGTAGAAATATCATTCTATCCTGCCAGAACTTCGAAGTGCAGAGGTGCAGTGAGTCCAGAAAGATGAAAAGGATAGGGTGATTGTGGACAATGCGAGTTGAACTTGTTGAATGCTCACGCCAGTGTCCGAAGTTGGCAAAGGTACTCCCAAATTGGGAACACGTTGCTTTCGACACATTCCTGATGATCTCACCGAAGTTGAATGCTATCAGTGTTCTGCCCTGAATTCCTCCGAGACACGCTTTATTAGTATACAGAGGCTGCTTCCCTCATCACTCATCTATATCCACCCTTGTCCCCAGCCCCCGGCCGGTGCAAGATCCGGGAATGAGGACAGAAAATGTGGTGCTCTTGTCCCTGACTTGGATGTGGGGGAAGCGTGTTGTTCTGGTAAGGTCGCTGGCAGTCCCTGATTTATCTCTGGCAGATGGAGTCAACCTAAGAGGAATGTGATTGGTACCAACTTTGCGCGGAGCACCGCCTACCCCTCCCTCATTCTGACCGAGTGTTATGTCCAGCACTCGGCAGCACTGGATCTTGGACCACCAGTGAACTACAAAAATGATTCCATTGCTCCAGGGGGACAATACTAAAGGTGCCGAAGAATGATTACAAGCAACCGGACAATGAGGAACATTTACCAGAAGACTTCCTATGAGCTGTTGCTGATCCCAAGGTATGTTCTACTCTTATTCTCTCCCTAGATGCGTGGTAGAATTTATTTATAGGGATAAGCTCTTGTGAGGTTCGAGATGATCAAGAAACTCATGGCCCCTCCCGGATGCTGGCAGTCCCTGGGTAGGGGAAGGTGTAGGTCATTTACATCTGTCAAAGTTGTCTAATTAGCCTTGTCAAGCAGCATATGACCTGGTACCGGGACATGCGGCAACACGGAGATAGCACGGTGAGGGGAGAAACCACTTGTAATCACCAAGAGTCCGAGCCCTTGCTGGCACATTGGACAAAGCCATCGCCTGAGCACACCCCGAGGTCAAGGACAGAATTTGAAGAGTAAATACCACATGGTGAAGCAAGTGGTGAAAATGGAAGGGAGGCTGAATGAACTGTAACACCCATGAGCATACTGGATATGGACAGGGATGGAAAGACAGGGCTTTGAGGTCAGGCCATTGGCAACAGAACTCAAGCCAAACAGCAAAGCTGAAACACATCGGATAAGCAGCATGATGGGTGAGTATTGCAGTCACTGGTCATATAAAGTCTGAACCCGATGGTTGCTGAGGGACAATACCAAAAATTATGAGGTGAGGGCAGTTTGATGCACTGATCCATAGATATATTGGATGGGCAGACTTCCAAAGGATTGTCTGCACCTGGGATGGCGCATCAGCGGAAAGGGATGGCTTCAGGTTCAGGCGTCAAGACCATTATACAGGTAGAGAACAAGGGTCACCAACCACATTTGCCGTTTTCATCTAGACAATACCAGACTATCGGTAATAGCCAGGGGACCAAAAACATTGTCCAGATGCCGAGGAAAAAAGAAGGCATGGTGGATTCAGAAATAGGCCAAAATTGAAAAACTGAGTGTGGTGTACAGTAGCAGTGTGACATATCTCCACTATTGTGTATGGTTAATCCAATGGGTAATTCAAGACGAGAGACAAAGAAATGTGGACTTGAGCAGGACTCCCGATATGAAAAGTAAGGTGTGAAATGGTGGGCAGGCGACCCGCCATCCCCACAACAGGCTTCAGCAGAAGGGTCACAGGAATAGCAGGGCTGCCCAAGCGTAGGCAAGAACCTTCTAAAAAGACGGAAGAGAAACTACAGCCGCACCAGTGATAAGCCTTCACAATCGTCTGACCTCGGAAATCGTGGAATTGATGCTTCCTCCATGCCCTACAGAGCCTATTCAACACGTCTCTCACACGCCGCTAGGATGCGACTGGCTTACTACAATGCTCGATTTAAATCCAGGCCTTCTAGCGTCCTCGAGGCAAGTCTGAATTCCTACGAGGATTTAGTTCCAAGGTCAGGCACTCCGGAGTGGCTCAAGAAGTAACTTCAGCATGAATTACCTCCAGCAGTCACGGACATCTGTCTAATTGTGAGTCGTCTTCATGCCCAGCTTCCAGTACTTCCTCCCCTTCGTCTCCGTCAAATTACCGAGCTTGCAGGTGTAAATGGAAGTCCGCCAACGGCGGACAACACTCATGAGGCGGCACACAAAGGAACTGGACTTCGCTATATTGCGGAGAGAGAGAGAGAGGGGGGGGAACGAATGATAGCATACAGGATCGGAACTCGTTGACTTATAAGTCGGGCGAGTGACAGATGTGAAAGCAACCACAGGAATAGCACATAAATGAAAGTGACGAGAAGCAATGAGAAGCGTGTGAAAGGGCAATGAGAACGGTAGTGGCGAAGCCATATAGGGAAATGTGGTGTGTGGGCGTAATCCCAGGATTACACTAAATCTGTGACCATGAGGCCAGCATCAGTCAGCAAGCGGCTGGAGTTAATTCGCACGTGACCGGCATGCTGTGCAGCATGATGGGAAGGCTGAGGATAAGCACTAACGTATCAGGACAACCTCTAAGGGGGGTAGGATGAGCATATGGAGGGACTAGGTAGTTGTATGGTGCATGGTATAGTGGCACACAGGTGCTAAGCAGTTGAGGGAGTTGCAGCGAGTATTTGTTATTTATCTCCTGGCCGTCGCAGGGTCATTGCTGTAGTATAAAATGTATGATGTAAAGAAAAATAAAAACAAGTTTTGATCTTCACCATCTCAGTGTATCAGATTTACTATCTCAGCGACCCTTGAAGTTCGCAAGCATAGAACTTAGCGATTTATGACCAATCCTAGCTTTGCCAATAGGCCTGACTCATCGATTGAATTATCTCCGCCATCAAAATATTAGCTCCTGTGAGTAGCGAAATAAAATTAACCAAGTCTCTCTAGCAATTTCTAATACTCTGGAGCTTCAATTTGTGTTTGTTTCAGGTGTCAAGGCTTTGTTTTATTTTTCCAGGTCTTCCTATGGACTACCCTACGTCGTCCTACTCCTCCTTTCCCCCTCGAACTACTTTATACCCTTCAGTCATCTCAGACCACCTCCACCCATACTGCTGGGTGTGTTAGGCTATTTCCCCTTGGTCTCTGGTGGTTGTTGTGTGTCTGTGCCTATCACCGGTCGAGGCCAGTTTCCAGGGAGTCTTAGTTCATCTGATAGGGCTGGATCATCAGAAGCCCCAAAGGTGAAGGTGGAGGTTGGACAATTCTTGGAAGGAAAAAACACAGAAAGATAATACAGGAGGTGAGTGGCTTCGGCCCTTGTAAAGTCGTTCCTCGACACGAGCAGCTGCCCCTAGGGTTGACAGTCATAACACAAGTCAATACAGACGTCATCGACTCGACTGACGATGACTATGCTCCAGGGTGCACAGTACCTCTCGCAAAGCCTTTCAGAAGGCAGGGGGTAGGTGGTAGGTATGCTCCTGACCAACCTAGACTTGGACGTCGAAAGGTGTGGCTCCGCTCTTGCTGCGGTTGGTGTCACAGACGATAGGAGCATTGCCAAAGTGAAGAGTCTGCCAAAGGACCTGCAGGATGAGCTGTTGACAAATTTGAAAGGTGAAGGTGGGTGGACACTGCTAGAAGTGCAGCAGTCCAGCGGGTACCTGAGGGATGACAGAAATCGTCAGCAAGCCTTTCCATTTTGTTACGGCAAGGCAAATTGAGCGAGAGGATAAGTCACATATGAGACTTCCGGAGGACGATACACATCCGATGTGTAGGACCAAACATGTACAATTGCATGGAACACCGGGCATAGGCCAGAAATACCTGTGAAGAATGTGGAAGGCCAACTGGAACTTGAACTTGAAGCAACAGAAGAGTTGAAGGCAGTGACCCTATAGAGGTCGGCTGGGCCGGGCTGGGCATACAGGCCAGTGGCAGCCGCAGCCACCTAACGATCACGCCGTTGTGTTCAACCATGTTTGCACCAATTCAAACAGCCACCGACCCCAGAACCCTATGCGTGGCTTGTTGTGCAAGAGCAACAGAAGATGATCCCGCCAGGAGGGGTCTGCCGCGAGATCAAGTCCTGCCTCCTGCCAATGCGACCGAACAGGTATAGATACAGCGCACTCAAGCGTGGAGTGTACTATGCCGTGTACCTTGCCTCCTTCCTGCCCACTCACCCACTAACTTTCATGTTTGGCGCCGACATGCCCCGTACTGGAGATATCTGGATCTGCAGTGAGCCTCCAGGGATCCACTGGCTTCGAAATCATGATGATCAAACCTGGACTGAGTGGGAACTTGATGCCTTGCACAAAGTGAACCGACATCCCCTGCTTCCAAACATCATCCTAGTAGTAGGCCACAAAAAGGCCTCCCAAGTGTATTGGACAGACAGTGAAATCAAATCCTCCTGAGGTCCTGAAAGTGAAGGACCATCATTCTCGAGACCTGTCTCCAAAAATCCTCAAGCAAGGATCACCGGAGGATGTAAAGGTGGAGCTGTAGGGGACTGTTAGGAAGCGATGTCCTAACTAGTCATCCTGAGATAACTGGGCCACGTGCCAACAGTTATGTCGTCACTACCTCAGTAAGCATACTGAAAGGTAGGTCTGGCTGGGTCAACGCCAACAGTCAAGTCAAGAGTCCAGGTAATTGCTGTATTCAACAGGAGGTTGAACTAAGGTTTTCCTACAGTATATATAGTAACTGGTATAGGGGTTAATACCCAAAGAAGAGAACAATAAGAAAGGACGCGTAAGCCATCCTGTGAGAACGTAACTCAGAGAAATGAGAAATACAAGGGCGCCCATTGGTAGAAGGTGAGTCAAGGGAGATAACGTGTGAGAAGAAGATAGCGTCCATGGGAAGGTCTACTCAGAGAAAGGTACTGTCCAATAGTAATGCTCGGAATGGAAATGGAATGAGATAGGCATGGGAAAATCATAACATTACCCCCTTCCTATGGTCGAAGTTTACCCAAACTTCCTAGTCATGACCGGCTACCGAACCGTCCAGGTCCACAAGAGTGCCATCATCGTAGTCTTGCTCTTCGCTGGCTTCTTGGATAGCATTGTCCCAAACAGTTCGTTGAGGACAGGCAGATGGATAATGCCCTGGTTGAGTGCGTCCACAGATGCGGCAGCGGAAGAGTCGGCAATGAGATTGGAAATGACCAGGCTGCTGACATGCCCAGCAGATATTGCCATATCTTCCTGTCATATTGGTAGGCAGCGCTGGACCGTCAACGTCAATGGGGTTTTCTCAGGATCCAGTTGGATGGATGATTGGATCAGGGGTTGGATGACGAGAGGTCGAATGGGAAGTCGCTGGGGTGGTCTCCTGGTTGGATGGGAGGTTCTGATAGTCGACGGGTAGGAAGTCGCGAAGGGGGACGAGTAGTCCTCGATGCAGGAGGATATGAGTGAGTCGGAAAGTGGTACGCTCCACAGTGTCGTAAGTGGACTGAAGTAGATCTTGTATTTGTGCGTTCAGGTCGCACAACTTGGAGATTGTTTGAAGATCGTCCTCTAATTCCAATATCTCCCTGGCAACACCTGCCCCCAGTGCATCTCGTCCTAGTTGTCGCCGAAGGGATGGGTCGTGGTAGTGTTCTGTCAAGGTTTGGTGGATGATACTGATAAAGTGGGGGTCCCAACCATAGGGGCAATTGCGAGGAGGATGTTGAGAAGAGGTGAAGGTGCACGAATCGTTCCGTGAGCGAGACATGGTATGAGTTGTTGGTGAGTCCTGCTAGAGATGGTTCCGGCTTTTATATTCTTGAAGTAGGCTCTTGGCGTTCTCAAGCACATGCTCGGGTTCCCATGAATTTTCGGCCGACGGGTATCCTTTCCATTTGACAAGGTACTTGCGGCGTGAGGTGCTCCCACGATGGGCTAAGATGGCCTCAACTTCGTACTCTTCTTCGCCTTCGATATCATCTGGTGGAGGTCGGAGATAGTTCGGCCCGTGAGTGGAGTTCTCTCGATAATGTGAAAGAAGCGAGGGGTGAAACACGGGGTGAATCTTCCAGGATTTGGGTAAGTCTAGACAGTACGAGAGTGGGCCTAGAACTTCCTTGATTTTGAATGGTCCTTCGCATTTTGGGGCGATCTTCCTGGATGGGTAATTGATCCGTAGGTTCTTGCCTTCTAGCCAAACCTTCTCTCCCACTTCGAATGGGGTGAATCCTTGTCGGCTTCTATCGATCATCTTCTGTCGCGCCAATTCGTGCATTGCGATCGCTTCTTCTCTTGCAGCTTGTAATCGTTTAAGCCTTTCCTCTACTGATGGTAGCTCCGTATTGATTGTGACTGCGGGTATTGCTCGCAGGTGATAGCCCATCATGAGGTAGAAAGGCGATTCGTTCCTGGCTGAATGGGATCGCTGATTGTGAGCAAATTCCACATCACAGAGTACTTCAGCCCATCCATTGGGATTGTTGGCGCAGAATATCCGCAGATAGGTTTCCAGTTCTTGGTTGACCCTTTCAGTTTCGCCATCGGTTTGAGGGTGATAAGCGGTGCTGAGTTTGGATTTGATGCCTAGCAGCTTGCACGTTTCTTGGAATACCTTTGATGCAAATTGAGGTCCTCTATCGGATATGATGGTATCAGGTAATCCGAATCGTCTGTAGACATTCTCATGGAAAACTTGAGCAGTCTTCTCTGCATCGATCGTCTTGTGGCATGGCACCAAAATTACCCCCTTCGTTAGGGCGTGGTCTACCATGACCATGATTGAGTCAAAACCCTTGGATGGTGGAAGATCGGTTATGAAGTCGGTTGAAGTGACAGAAAATGGATGTGTTCGTGTTGGGGCAGGGATGGGGTTCAATGCGGGTGCTGAAGGATGAGTGTTCACTTTGTTTTGTTGACAGGTAGCACAACCATCAACATAATTGCGGATGAAGATGAACATTCCTGGCCACCAATAGTCTCTTCGAACCAATTCCAGTGCCTTGAAGCGTCCTGGATGTCCAGCAGCAAGAGAGTCGTGGTACTGAGACACGATTTCTCTGCGTAGATCTTGATTGGCTGGTACATAGATGCGTCCTTTGAATTTTACAAGCCCTTCTTCGAGTTTCCAATTGTTGAGTGAGGATCGAAGGGGAAG
>NW_006920419.1:824242-891527 GCF_000344685.1 Gloeophyllum trabeum ATCC 11539 | reverse complement strand
CTACGATGATGGCACTCTTGTGGACCTGGACGGTTCAGTAACCGGTCATAACTAGGAAGTTTGGGTAAACTTCGACCATAGGAAGGGGGTAATGTTATGATTTTCCCATGCTTATCTCATTCCATTTCCATTCCGAGCATTGCTATTGGACAGTACCTTTCTCTGAGTAGAACTTCCCATGGACGCTATCTTCTTCCCACACGTTATCTCCCTTGACTCACCTTCTACCAATGGGCGCCCTTGTATTTCTCATTTCCCTGAGTTACGTTCTCACAGGATAGCTTACGCGTCCCTTCTTATTGTTTTCTTCTTCGGGTATTAACCCCTATACCAGTTACTATATATACTGTAGGAAAACCCATGTATTCCTTAGTTCAACCTCCTGTTGAATACAGCGATTACCTGGACTCTTGACTTGACCGTTGGCATTGGCCCGGCCAGACCTACCTTTCAGTATGCTTACTGAGGTAGTGACGACATAACTGTTGGCACGTGGCCCAGTTATCTCAAGACGACTAGTTAGGACATCGCTTCCTAACACGATCACTTCGTGGCTCGTGTCCCTCCCTGTCTCCTCTTACCATTGTTATACAGTACGCCGGACACAGAGACAATGCCCACCAAGACCGGGAGCGGGCGTAAGCACATACTATCCGGCTGAGTCGCACCGAGGAATTCACTTGCAGCACATGATCAGGTAACGGAGACCAACTCAGACTCAAGCTCGGACACAAGTTGGGAGGCAGAGGAGCGCAATAACAAGAGGTGAGTACGGCTTGAACCTATACAGCCAAACCATATGCACACGAGATGTCAAATGTAGAGCGACCAGAGCCCGTGAGGTACGTGTGGCTATATGCGCGAAGTAATGGAGGGACTTAGGGGATACGCTAGCCAGGAACCCATGAGAGCCGTGCCTGCTTCACAAGCAAAGAATGAATGCCAGGAAGCACCTAGGCGCCACTCAGCGCAAAGCACACACGAGCGCCAGGCGGTGAGAAGCTCGACTCGAGGGCATAGTAAGGGGAGAGCGTTTGAAGACTTAGGTTCAAGCTTCGGCTCCAAGATACAAGGTAGTTGTTACTTCGCTATGAAATGGTCGACAGGTCCGTGGTAACGAGGCTGATGATGCAGATTCAGCGACAAGGAAACGTGACCGCGAGCATGAAAGTGAAAGTGAAAGTGAAAGTGAAAGCGGAGAAAACAAATGGTGGGATCTGGGGGAAGGCATGACATGGGGCGCAGGCCACACGCCCACTCCTGAGGCACTTGATGATCGCAAAAGAACCACAGATCGGGCGGAGTCACCCCAGCCAAGAATAGTCTCCGCCAGCCAGGCGGCAGCCAGATCGCCCGTGCAGGCTTCTTCGAAGATGAAAGCATTTTTGCGCAGAATCCGGCCGGCGGAAGTGCAAAAGGACGCTGCTTAAGAAAGACTCTCATAAAAACCCTCCGGGCGTTCGACAGAGGCGGCCAAGGACAAGGCGAAACGACTGCGCCCAACTACGCAGGCAGCAAGAGAACCAAGTCGTAAGAAGGCGGGTGGTTCCACTTGCTTTCGGCCCGCCAGTTATTGAGCAGGGCATCTTCCAGCAACGCATCGACACAACGGTCAAGACGGAGGACAGCATGAATTCAGACGTTATAGACTTGACCATCATCAACGATCCTGCCGTACACGTACAACCTCTGGCGAGGCCCACCGGAAGACAGGTGATAGAGTTGCTTTTGACCGACTTAGACTTGGACATCGAGAGATGCAGCTCTGGTCTCGCTGCGATTGGCGTCGAAGATGGGAGAAGCTTCGCCAAGCTCAAGAATCTCCCAAAGGACCTGCAAGATGAGTTACTCTTGAAATTGAGTGATAAAGGTGGGTGGACGCTGCTTGAAGTCCAACAGCTTAAGGGGTACTTGAGGATGGACACGTGTCGAGGATAGGCCCGGCTGTTCGCTGTTTCCGGCGGAGCGACTGGGTAAGGGAGGGAAGAGAGGATGGTAGACGTCGACAATTCTTCTTGGTAGAGTTTCTTCAAACCCTTTTTGTGTCAATGGGATGTTAAAGCGCAATCCCTCGATAATGATATGCACAATGAATTAAGTTCCAGATCAACTTGAAGCGGTGACAACCACGATAACTCAAGAATGGCATGCTATATGCATCATACATTGCCCCAACGCCTGTAGCCGATGAAGTGACAAGTGCTGGTCAAACAGTCTGCTTGCCAAGGACGCCGGTCGTTCACACCGACTGCCACAGCTCGTTTGCTTTGTTCCAGACCTTCAGAACGCCGGTGCCAATACTAGTGCAATATCGGCCCATAAACGCTGCCACAACGCGAGAAAGCGAACTCGGGACGTACTTTGCTTTGGCAACTTCGGTCAGTGGCAACCACCGGGCCTCGAGCTTCTCCGTGATCTGGACAGCATCGCTATCGCTATCCACGTCTTGCTGCTTGGGCTTCTTGGTGCGACCACGCGGCACCTTTGCTACCCCCGATTCCGAGGGCACACAGAATGGCAGCAATTCAGGGCACTTCGCGCCGCCTTCGAGTACGACCCATTGTACTCGATATGTCTTTCTGATATGGGAGAAGACATGGAGCACGTCACCGGCAGATTTGATTTGCACTATACGGAGGGGGTCTTCAGCTGGAGTCTTGGTGTTGCTCTTCCTGGGTTTTAGAGGCAGGGGCGGCTTCTTGAGTAAACTGGACAGCAATGCTTGTGGTATCTGCGCCGTCTCAGCTGCCGAGATATCCGCAGGCACATCCGGTTTGGTAGGGAATTCGTGCAAGCCAGCCAAGAGTCCTGTTCAGCGTATATGATCTTCAGTATATCAAAGATTGTAAAGACAAAGGAGGTTACCAGTTTCGGGTCGTCGAACCAGCAGAAACCACCGTCCATCGTCATTTATCGATGAACGCCATTCGATGACATTCACAATGTCCAGCTCTTCTCTCGCTTTCTTACGATCTGCCTTCATAGGGAACGCGTTGACGAGACCGGGATTACCTTCCGGCACAGGCAAGGGCTCGCACAACGCGCAGAGCTCCTCGATGTCAGGCACTTCGTCCGCCTTGGTCGATCCTCGAGACACTGCATAGGCCTGACACCAGGGTCGGATCGGGCAAGTCTCGCAGGCAGGCTCCCGGACTTTGCACACCGTGCTTCCGAGCTCGATCATCGCTTGGTTGATATCGCCCGGTCGGTGAGTGCCTTCGACCATTGCAGTGGCTGCATTCCACAGTATATCCAAAGTTTGCTTCACTTTAGGGGGGGCATGCAAAGCCAGCACGCGGCTCAGAAGACGGTGGACATTGCCATCGAGCTCCAGGGAACAGGGTCAACCACCAAAACGCAGGCAGGTACGCGGGAGTGCACTCACCACTGGAACACACTGGTTGTAAGCAATTGAACATATCGCACCCGCGCTGTAACGACCGATCCCGGGTATCTTGGCTTCCATGTCCTTCGCATTATCTGGGAGACGGCCGCGCAGGTCTTTCACAACCTTTTGCGCGCCGCTCAGTAATCTTGCGGCGCGAGAGTAGTAACCTAGGCCCTTCCATAAGCCGTTGACCGTCTCTATGTCTGATGCAGCAAGGTCCCGTATGGTTGGGAATCTGTCCAAGTAAGTGCCGATGGAGAGGCGAAACAGGAAGGTGCTATCTCACTTCTTCATCCATTTATTGTAGTATGGTATAACGGTTGCGACTTGTGTTTGCTGTAGCATAATCTCGGACACCCATACCTGTCACAAGGACTAACCATGGTCAATCACTCCGGTCGGGCAAATCAACAGAGAAGTAGGAAGACCTCGTATGCTCTCTGTGCTCGTTCTTCAGGCCCGAAGTCAGGGTTATACGGTTTGCGCCATGGCATACCGCGTGTTGTGTGCACTTGATCGTACCAAGCTAGGAGTGCCACACGAATGGCCTCCGGCTCAGCGATCTCGTGCAGGGTAACAGCATGAGGCCGCTGGTCTGCAGTCGCAATATTGGTGCCATCATCATCCGATGCGTTATCTGCAGCGGCTGTCCGTTTCGTTAACTTCGGTTTCGCTGTTTTCGCTGTCCGAGGTTTTCTTTGAACCCTTTTAGTTCGTGCGGGTTCATATCCGTTGGATTCGGCTTCGCTACTGCTCCCTACCACGCGTCGCCTCTTGGCCATCTTGCAGGAACGAGTTACGGTAAGACCCGGTAACCCGTCAGTGTTGATGTTGGCTATGCCGATGATGTGGCGGACAGTATGAGTTGAAACGCGCTCAAAAACGCGACGTGAAGCGTGACGATGGTGTGACTACCCGCGACGTGCAAATGTGGCTGCCTCCACTTGAGCAGCGTACAAAGTTTCCCTCGTCAAACCTGTCAAAAGGCGACTTAGACCAGCTGCAGAAGGAACAGGATTTTGGACGGCCGCGTCGCGGAGATGGGTTGGTTTTGTTCGGCAGAAATCATTTCTTGATGGCAAAGGCCACATGGATGTTTCCCACGCCTCCTCTGTACACGACACGCCACGTCGGCTGTGACTGCACGCATTCCGCACCTTCCTTTCGACCGTCATGACTGCTCGTATTTCTATTGCTCGTCCCGCTGGCCAGGGAGGTTATCCACCAAGCTACAGCTCTGCTCCCCCAAGTTACAGTCCTGATCCCCATGGGCTGTCGAATCCTAGACCGTCGGCGGGCTACAGAGCCGCAAATCCCGATGACCCGGTCGAAAAGCTACGCGCCTATGCCTCGCAAGCGGAAGACTACGTCGAGATTTACTCGCAACCCCTGAAGCCGCACTTGCCTGCAATTGGGCGCTTTCTGATTGTCGTGACGTTCTTGGAGGACGCGCTGAGGATAATGACTCAATGGGGTGATCAGCTTTGGTATTTGCAAAGGTGCGTGGAATGTAATGTTAGTGCGAGCAAGTTTAATAGCGGGTAATGTAGACATCGGAAGTTCCCATGGGGCATTTCACATTTCTTCTTGTTGATCAACGTCATTGTCAGTACTCGCGTTCATACGGCGAGCGCCAGACTAACCAGCAGGTAGACCATGCTTGTTGGCTCCGGGGCCGTGATCACAAAGAGGCACACAGAATTTGCTGTGGGTGGACTGCTGGGCGTAGTTATTATCCAAGGATTCGGATATGGCCTCATCTTCGATCTCAACTTCTTCCTCCGCAACCTCTCCGTCATCGGCGGTCTCGTCATGGTCATGACTGAAGCCATGTTCACCAACAAGAAGCGCTTTGCCGGTCTTCCTTCACTCAGTGAGAACGATCGCAAGAAATAGTGAGTCTGAAGCCAATAATGAGTTGGTGCAGAGCAGCTGGCTCTGGCGAGGCATACCAGGACACGAATAAAAGCCCGCCAGAGCCCGCTTTTCTGCCGATTGCTCGTGTCTGGTCAATCTGTACTCACAGCGTCACAGCTTCTTGTTAGCCGGTCGGGTACTCCTCATCTTCCTCTTTCTCGGATTCATTCTGCAGGGAGAATGGACCATCGCTCGTTTCTTCCTCTCCATCATCGGCTTGGCTGCCTGTGGTATGGTTGCAGTGGGCTTTAAGGCCAAGTGGTCCGCATCCTTCCTCGTGGTCGTCCTCAGCATTTTCAATGTCTTCGTGAACAACTGGTGGAGTGTCCACTCGGCGCACCCGCAAAGGGACTTCCTCAAGTAAGTCTTCCAAGTGGTGCTCTGAGATATTAGGTTGATGAGTTTGCAGATATGACTTCTTCCAGACGCTATCCATCGTCGGTGGCCTTATTCTCCTCGTAAACATGGGCCCCGGTATGTCCTGTCTTCACTCGAGTTCGGACCATGGCTTGACCCCGGCCACTCCTAGGCGGCTTGTCCGTGGACGAGAAAAAGAAGACCTACTAAAGGCACGTCGGATAACACCGACGGTCATTTGGGCACGTCCGGTGCGGTTGGAGTGCTGCAGGAGCAGGTAGCGGCGGGCTGATGTACATGCACTACAAGCCCCCCGAAAACTGTGCTATAATATTATCAGGGTCCCGAGGCTGGGCAATGTAGGCTTTTTTGATTCCGTCATGCAGGCGGAGAGAAGCGAGGCTATAGGTTCATAATAAGTGCAGTAGCGTACACGATTCCTACATCCTCCTGAAGGTATTTTTACTCCCACTCCGCATACCCTGTCGTCTGTGCTTCCTCCCGCTCCTCTCGCTCTCCGTCATATCGACCTCCCTCTCTTCCCCACCCCTCTCCATGCCATAACCAAATGCATCTTTCTTGCCCGCACTCTTCTTCCGTTCTGACCGCTCCTTCGCGCCGGAAGAGCCTGGGACCCAGCTCATCTCCATCCCACCGTCCGCCGCGCGGTTCACGTACATGCCGTCATCCTCAGCCCGTGATTTGCCTTCCCGCGACGAAGGCCCGGAGCCAGAGCGCCGTTGGCCAAAGGACGCGTCCTTATCTGGCCCGCGCCGTCCGTCTGTTTGCGCGCGCATGGGAACCATACGCACGTTAGGATTTTTCTTGCGCTGGTTGGCGCTGCTGAATCGTGGTTGGTCGGCGTGGCGCGAGACTTGTGAATGCGTCCGAAGGTCTGGGATACAACATTTGAGTCAATTCCAATGAAATAAACGATCCAGACAGTGAGCTCACCGTCCTTGTCGCTGTCCTCGCTGTCCTCGTCACTTCTGCTCTCACTCTCGTCCGACGAGCCCTTATCGCTCTCCTCCTCTTCCTCCTCCACAGCAGTCTTTATCCTGCCGCTCTTACTCTCCTTCCCTCCTCTCTCGGCTTCCATCCGCCGGCGCATAGCCGCGACCGGGTTCGAGAGCGCGAACTCGCGGCTATCCTCGTCCACCTCGAATTCGGGATTCTCGAACAGGTCCTTGAACCGCGGGTCACTGAGCAGCGTCGGCCTTCCCGCCTCCTCCTTCTCCTCCGCTCCCTCATCCACCTCCATCTTCTCTGCCTTCTCCACAGCCTTCTTCTTCCGCTCCTCGCGCCGCTTAGCCCTCTCCTCTTCACGCATGACGCGCTCCGCGAGCTTCTTGTTCACCTTGACACCAGCCGCCTGGCCGTCCTTGCGCGCGCGGATGCGCGTCTCGGCCATCTTCTCCATCTTCTCGCGCACGGCGCGCTCGCGGTGCTCCGCGTACGCGAAGGGGTTCGCGATGACGCGCGCGGCGTCGTACAGCTTGAGCGAGAGGAAGTAGCCGTGCATGTACGGCTTGAGCGCGGCGGTGCCGATGAGGTGGGACAGGCCCAGGCTGCAGGGAGTGTAGATGATTAGCCGTAAGTCCACATCGAACGGGTATGGAAGCTCAGCGCACCTTTCGAGCTCACTCTTCTCGACGAACTTGTAGTCCTCATATACGGTGCGGGTCGTCTGGTCCTCGAGCTCCTCGGTGATGTTCTCGAGGAAGCTGCACCACCGCGGCGCGGGACCCAGCTGCGGGATGTAGTACGTCGTCATCTTGATACCTTCATTTGCGAGCATGAGCAGCCCGCTCCCTGGGATATGGTGCACATCGTTGATGTCCGTCGCGGGCGTGATGGATGCGAAGTTGCTCGTTGGCTATCATGTACACTAAGTATGATGACATATGTAGTGCACGAATGAACGCACCTGATTCCGATCCCATATCTTGATGACTTTCTTGTCAGCGCTGACGACCAGCCCGTCGCCGGCCATGCGCGACCCGCCCTCAACCCAGCTCACGTTCTTCACCGGCAGGCCGTAGCCTTGGTCTTTGATCGCGAAGGCGCGCGCGCTCCGGATATCGTAGAGAAGAGTATGGCCTGTCGAGGTACCCACGGCGTACGACAGCCCGTCCGACCGGGACGATATCGACGTAACTGACAGTGGCGGCGTCGACGACGCGTCGTCGATGCCAGGCAACTTCGGCGCGGCGTACGTAGGCGCCAACCGACTGTGTGGGAGATGCAAGAGGCCGACGCGCGAACGCGAACGCGGGTCCCAGAACTCGACCGTGCCGTTGCCCTCCACGCCGAACCCGAAGAGCTGGTGCGCGGGATTAATGTCGATCGCGTTGACGCCCTCCACACCCGTACCGCTGCCATCTGTTCCTTGGAGCACGAGCGGGTTGAGGAAGCGCCCCTGGTCGAGGTTGAGGCGGTAGACCTCGTTGCCGGCGGCGCCGAAGAGGGCGTCGCAGGAGGGGAAGTGGTACTGCACTGCGCGCCCGAAGCGCGGGATGCGCGTGCGGTAGTGGAAGCCGGATTGTGTGTGCAGCTCGACGGAGCGGTCTGCTTGGAGGTGCAGGGTTTTTGTCCAGTCGTCAGAGAGGATCTACGAAACTGTGAGCGGCTGCCTTCCGGAACTTACAGAAACAATTTGGTGGACGACTCACTCACAACAAAGTCAACGTTCTCGCAGTCTGAGTGTCTCTCGAACTTGAGCGCGAGCTCGTCGAGGTCCCACACTTTCATGTGCGGCTTGTACGTCCCCGTAGCGATCGCATGGTGCCCGTCTCTCGTGGTCTTCACTTTGTTACTGGCTTCCGGGAACTCAAAGTGCTGAATTAGCTCGATGGTACCTTCGACTTGCTCTTTAACCGCCCGTTTGCCTTTTCCCTTTGCTTGTCTTTTACGAGTAAGCCAGTCGGGCAGGGAAGAGGATGTGCTTGAAGAGGCACCATTTACCGTGTAGACTTTGACCGAGCTGGGGTCTGGCAGGGCGACCATAGTAGAAACGTAGAGCCGTATTAGACAGTCAGTGTAGATACTTTTGAGTGGAAGAGCCCCCTTCCAGTTCGCGCAGCCGGCAGCGAAGTTTCCAGTTTTCGTGCAACTTCCAAGTTCAGTACTTTTCCTGATCTCGTGTTTGTTGGTATTTGCGATCAGTGGCGTTCCTAAGTATGATCTACATGGATGTGACGCCGCATTCAAGAATACTTACTATCGGCTCGAGAATCATTGACAGAATGAATAATCTCTCTTTCGCCGGTCTGCAGTATTTGAGCTCATTCCACACAACTATGTTGCGGATTTTGACAATGGCCATTTACGGATGGCAGACACCGCCACAGGGATTTCCGCATCAGAGATCGATCATCCATTTCATGCGCGCGTTTGTGGCTGTTTGTGGCTTTGCTTTTTAAATTGGATATACTGTAGCATGCGTCGAGAGTGGGTGTCGCTTTCACGGAATGAACGCCGACTCAGTGCGTTTTCTTAGTCCTTCTATGGAGAGAGGATAGTCGCACACATCAACTGAATAAACAAGCCCGATCTCCGAGAGGCGCTGTGGTATGTCCAGCTAGGACCAAAGCAGTTACCCCATGTTCTCGAGTGTTTAAAGAAGAGATGGCTCAACGAGAGGTGAATACAATTGACGCTATAATCAATGGGTGCATATGGTATATCGGTGACTCGCGGGGTTTCTCTTAGCACGACAGCCGTGCTGATGGCGGTACATGATATTTCTGTCTCTTGTTCGTGGGCGGCCTCTCAGGATGTGTCTCGCTTTATCCCTCTACTACTATGCAAGCGACGGACCTGATCTTGTGTCGACGGCGAGCGACGCCTCGAGTACTAGTTCGACATCGATAACGGGATATGCAACGAATCTGCTGCGCCTGTGCTTTGTCTGAGAGCTACCGATTGAATTGGATACGCAGCGGTGTTCTATAAACACCCGCCCGCTGAGTACAGCAAATATGGACTGCCTTCGTTTCCGTTCTTTTTTTTGTGGAGCGTAGAAATTTGGTGCCCAGCCGTTGACATACAAGCTTGTTGCTTGTTGCCCCGTCGGGGTCCACTATGCCTGGGCCTCGCTAAGTACAAGAACCAATTGTGCCATTGCTAGGGCTGCCTTGTCTGGTAGTGCACGGGCTATTATTTGTGGAAGTGTCGCTGCAGATCGGTCGAGTTGCGTCAAGTGAAAGGGTTCACGTCACATCGCTCGTTTTATAAGATGGGGCGGTTTGCTCGCAGACAGCTTATTTTCTTCTCCCCCCTCCCCCATGATCCTGCCTCTCCTGCTTTCGGGACACTGTTCTCACTGCTACTTGTCTCCGGCTGCGAGTCCGCCGTCGGCCGCGTTATGAAGAGTCGGGTTGACAGGTCGTGACTTCGCTCCGGTATATTCTTCTTTTGCAGTTCAAATACGGCTGCAGAAGTACGACTGCTCAACGAGCTGCATCCAACGCATTATTCGCAATCAACAATCATGGACGAGCGGCGTGCAGGTGTCCGAAGTTGCGAATTTCGTTGCCGATCCGTCATGAAGCTGTGCTGGGCACGTGGTAAGAGGCGGAAGCCGAGCGTGTTCTTCCGGCAAAGCAAGTTGCGGTTTTGGCAGTCCCCCCGCACCCGGTGGCCTGTTTCCTCGCATCACTAGGCTCAGGAGCGGCTCCCCGTCGACGGAAAGGCAAGCTTGAATGAGTGTCGCTACAAGACAGAACGACTACTACTAGTTCGTGCTGGACCTGCCGAAAATGTATCTCATGCCCATGCATCCTGCAGCACAGTCCTTAATCTTCCTCCGTCGGCGTCAGAGAATGAGATCAGAGAGCGGTACAGAGCTCTGTCCGTTGTTTTCCACCCGGACAAGCAGCATGATGAGCGAGCGAAGGAGACGGCGTCTAAGAAGTTCTTAGAAATACAGAAGGCATACGAGGGTGAGTACTATGATGACGTTGACACTGGTGCAGACTTTTGAACTTGAGTTGCATATCTGCATAGTGCTCTCGGATCCGTTTCTTCGGTATGTCGTTTTCTTGCCGTTGGATGGACTGGCTTGATTGTTCAAAAGTGCGGTTTATGACGTGCTAGGTCTGTTTCCAAGTCTTCTCGCCTCTTGATTCATCGCATTCTCAGATTGATTGCTAGGCGAGGAAGGAATATCTCAAGAATGGTCTGAGGACTGGCGGCTGAGACCCATCGACGAGGTACGCTTGTTCGCCTCTTCAGACTCAGCTTGGAACCGTAAACGGACGGCAGGTCCGGAGAGACCTCAAGCGGGCATGGATTAATCTGGAGCAGGAGAGAATTGACAAAATTGTACGAGTGAGGGGCACGGTCACCTGCGGGATCAACGCAACCACGCTCTTCGACGACGACCCAGAGTATTACAGTTCGCAGCTCTTCCGCCGCATCATGGAACGGTTCTCTTTCGTGCACATGAACAGTCTCGCCACCAAGTATACGGTGCAGGTACGCGTTATGGTATGCTGCTATACCTCGGATTGGAAGTGCTGAGAATGTTGGTAGAGACAAGTCGACGAACAGACCCGCCTCAGCCTCACTACCGATTTCTCGCGGACGCATAATCCGTACACGCGCAAGTTCATCACTGTCGGAACCTTCGCAGGGACGATCCGCCACCAGTTCTCCCCACGAGTGACGTTGAAGGTCGGATGGTGCATTCGCCCGGTGTTGAACGGTCCAATACTAATGACCCGATATCAAGGCAACCGCGCGGCCTTTGCAGAACCCCGCTTTAGATCTCAAAGCTACGTACCAAGCTGACCACGGCAGCATCTCAGTAGGCACCACGCTGCTTCTTAACCAGCTCACCGCCTTCCTCCCCCCGCTATACCCCCCGCTTAATCTCGAGATCTCGCGGCTACTCTCGGCAGAGCGACCGCTGCACGGCGTGATCAACCTGTCCACGGGGCCCTCCCCGGAATTTTCCATGGACCTCGTCTCGCCCAGCTTCTTCGACTGGCGGCCTGCCCCGGCTCTGTCCGAAGGCCCCGAGGAAGAGATGCTGAAGCCCGCGCTGCTCAGCTCGGGGCCTCCCCTGCTCGTGGGTACCGCGTACCGCTCGGTGGGGTTCGCCATCAGCGGGCTGTCGACGCATCTCAAGACGGAGATGGGCGTAAGGTTCGAGGAGCTAGCATTGCATCTGAAGACCGTGCTACAGCTTGGGTTTACCGGGCTCGCAGCCCTGGTGGGCGGGGTGTGGACGCCCGCCCCGGGCAGCGAGGTCGCCACATTTGTCGGCCTTGGTGCGAGTGGCGTGTATCTGAAACTGGAGTGAGCGGTTCGATTGCCACAATATAGATGGTTTGGTGTTGACGCATCTCGACAGCTTTATGTATATGGGGCAGCGGCTTACGATACCCATAAATCTGTCGGACGAGTTCGACCCGGGGCTGGCGTTTTGGACCGCGGTAGTGCCGTCCAGCGCCTACGCGCTCGGCTACTACTACATACTTAGGCCAAGAAGGCTGGAGCAGCGAAGACGGTATGTGCCTTTCCTTTTCCTTACCCTCGGGAGAGTGATAATAAGTTGGGGTTCTCAGGATCATTCGACAGGCGCGGCGAGCTGCGCAGGACCAGGAATCAGAGGGTCGTAGGGAATACGAAGCGATGCAGGCCATGCTGAAGGACGTTGCGAACAGGCACATGCAGGCGGAAACGAGGCGAGACGGTAGGCAGCCTTGCCTAGGCTCCTCCGCTATGCGCTGAAATCTATTGCCGGTGTTTCGTGCAGGGCTTGTCATTCTTGAAGCCACCTACGGCGCCGACGAGGTGGACGAGGAGGCTGCCGGGCTGAGCATCGACGTCACGATCCCGCTCCAGGCCTTGGTTAACAACAGCCAGCTGTTCATCCCTAGTCGCGGCTCAAAGGTTCGCCTTCTATCCTTGATCTCGTGCCACTGCACGCGCTAATATTTGGTTCGGTCAGGCTTCCCTCCAGGGGTTCTACGACCCTTGCCCCCTGTTGCCGAAAGTCCTGCGGATTCGCTATATGTTCGGTGGTCGCATGCACTATGCTGAGATTCCAGATGGCGTGCCGGTGGCTATCCCATTAGAAGGTGCGTTCGTGCTACACGGCTTTGAGCGACATATTTCAATACTGATTTGGGGCGGCCAAAAAATATCTAATCCAGATCATCTCGTGGAATGATCGATCGGCGCGCGTCCGCGCACATCCACACCCACTCCTTTGCGCGGGTTCACACATCCCTCTCTGACAAGGGTAATTGCAGTTATTATTATGTTCCCCGCATCCCCACACAGCCTATATTTGCGCGATCTAGAAGGAGATGGGGACCCCTGCCCGCATGGTCGGTCGACCGACTTGAGATGCGCTGATGGCTGCGGAGGAAACATGCGTACGCCCTGATGGAGAATAGTAGCCCCCACTCAATGCTTTCCGGGTCCAGTCCTTCGCCAGGGTGAATGGCGGTTAAATCGCCCACTGAAGCCATGCATATCGAGATCGACGTGTCCTGTGCGTACGTTCCCTGCTTCTCCCGCGCGTGCCTTTCATATCTACGTAAGTGGGGGGCAGGGGGAAGCCTGATCCTCCTGTCATTCATATACGCAGCATGTGTGCGTCTATGGTACCCGGACTTCCGAATTCGCACTGCAGAAGACGGTACGAGAGAAAGATCCCACTCCTGCGGCATCGGGTATCCTGTCGTTGAGTGGTCACTTGACTTTCTCTCGTTATACTTGCACTATGATGTGCGGGGTGCGCACGGAAATGACTTCGGGTGAACCGCCCGGTGCCGCCTTGGTCCAGGGAGCCTGGCGCGGGGACCGCAGCGCGAATAGGTGATGGCTATCAGATAATGCAGATGTGCTCACGTTCATATTCTAAGATCCAATGACCCCTGATAGAACTGCTTTCGGCATTGCCGCGGTACCAGAATCTTGACGTACGCGCTGGGAACATTCATATGCCCGCAAAGGTGGCGGCCAGGTGGTTGGGTACGTGCCTGTGGTTTGAGTTTGTAGGTCCACGGTCACGGGCGGGCTTGGTCCTGGTGCGGGAGCGATCTAGCCCCGGAGCGTCTCTATCGATGGCTCCGATGCTGCTAGGATGACGGCCACTGGCAAGTAGTCGGCGTTGCAGCACGCTAAATGGGAACTCGAACCCTATTGGCACGCACGTCGTTCCCCTCGGAGATGGGTGCGACGGGATGAAGAGAATCTAGGCCCCGGTGAGCAACGGCGGCGTCTTGTCTGAAATTATCTCAGCGCGAGGGAGGTGGTGCGGGCTAGCGCAGTCACGAGCCCTTTATATCACCTACCTTGGTCACCTCATCTATGACCGACGTGTTTCCAATTCGCGCGAGGTCTGAGCGGGTACTGAGTATCGAGTATGTATAGCGGGAGGCCGCTCGAGACCTGGGTGCGTTGTCCGAGTATAACCGGGCATACATACAAAGTATACTTGACCGCGGGGCAGCGAATCGCCCGTGCTGCGCGCCGCTCTCACTAGTTGTCGGAAGGCCTCACTAGTTGTATTGACAACTTCCGCGAGGGATCGCCGGGGCGTTGTGTTCGCTCCGCAAGCCGGGGTAGACGGGATTTGGAATGCTTCGAATGGGATGGTCCCGGGTAAGGCGTTCTCATGACCATACCACGACTCTGTTTGCACGCATATCAGAATCATTGATCTTCTTCCCCGCAATGTGCCTGGGGAAGGGAACGAATGCCATCGGGTGTTAGGCTGGTCTTGTGCACTTGTTATGCTTTAGACATACTTTCATCTTGGTGCAAAGATGGGGGCCATGGGTGCGGCTATGCAAGCTTGACGTGTATGTACTGGGACCGTGAAGACCCAGCTGTGAAGTGATGGAATAAGCACGTTTGGGGTGCCTCCGGTGGGAAAGGGCCTATGACTAACCGTTACCTACTGGCGAAGGCGTATACCAGGCTATAGAAGTCTGACCTCTCAGCGATCTCGACTGTGGCGTATGCATGGTAGGGAAGCGGACGCTCGTGACCCTCACTGAAGCCAATCAGTATTCCAGGAACACGGGGACCCATACCTTCATTGCACTCGTATTTGATTAGCCAAGCGCAGTCTAAGTGGAGAGGCTCGAGCGCAACGGCAAACTGGGCGTACGAGTTTCTGATCCTGACGAAGATGAAGAGAAGGGCTTGGCGACGTCGATGAGGGCAGAGTTCAAGGGTTAGTCAGCAAATGAATCTAGTAGTGCTGAAGGACTGCTATATCGATGAACGGAATGCGGATACTAGCTCTTTGTGGTGAGACCGCCCCCACATCTTGTATTCACGGCGAATCTGACTGAGAAGGCTGTCAATGGTCGGCTGACTTACTGAAAGTCGCGACGGCGTCAATTAGGGAATTCGCAAGGCACTACAAACGTACTGCCGGGCCAGTTTCTCAGAGTCAGTGCGAGCGGAAGATAATTCCACTTTGAACTGAGTAAAGATAGATTACGCTTTAGAGATGAAAGGGAAAGCGCCCGAAACGAGGACGTCCCGTTCCATGTATTGGTCAGGGTGTCCGTGCCGAGAGAGGGTAAAGTCCATGGAGATTTTCGAGCGCCCTCTTCACCCTCGGGCTCAGCATTTCAAGATGTGCAAGTCTGTCTCTCCATGAATAGATTAAGGACGTGCGGGTCCATGACGAAAGAGGGGCCGAGGCCGGGAACAATTTCATGACACTAGTCCATCGCTGTCACCAGGGTCCGCCACAGTATCCCGGAGGTAGGCTCGACGAAAGATGGCAAATACGGTATAGTTTCCGCTTTGCATGCCGCGACTCTGTCACTGTGCGTTGTATAAACATAGTGAGTCCCAGAGAAGTTTATAAGCGTATCAGGCCTCGACCATCCGTGTAAGCGCTGCATCAGCGATGCTGGTAGAGTACAGTTTAGCGGGATTAGGTTCCATTCTGCAGTCTCGTCTGACAGATTTTACCGAGCGCCCAAGAGAAGAGTTCGTAATGGAATCACTTGCTAGGAAGACCGCAGAGTGTAGGCCTCGATGACAGACTCTCAGGCGATGTGGCAAGAGCGCAAACTACACAAAATGCTTCCGCTCCGGCGGCCGGATACCACGGCAGACCGGTCCCGGGCCCTGGACAGAAATGAATGAGTGCGTCGGCGAGATCTAGGGGAGATCGGAGCCCGGGACCGAAGTGCCAATTGGGAAGTAAGACCGATCCCCGCGTCTGCGCCGGCAAGGCAGCGTCTCCCTCATGTGGACCATCAGGATGCGTAACTTTAACTCAGTTGAAACCCAATCTTAACCGTTCCCTTCCATACCCTCGGTGATATCCATCTTTATCAGGCCCTGGTCTTTACCCCTTCCTTGCTGTTATATATATTCTGCCAGACTTTCCCTGCCTCGCCCTTTCTCACCTCCTCCACCACCCACCCTGGCGACCGCTCTCCTCTTTCGTTCTTTACAGGATATGCAGCGACCGACTCTCGAGAACGTCACTGTCAGAACCGTCCGCGACGCCACCCATATCTTCTACGCCGTCGCTCGCAACCTGCTCCCTATCATCACACGCCGATTGGACGCTGACGAGCGGCGCGCCATAAAAGCTGGGAATGTCTATGTCTGGGAAGACAGAGGTGGCAACTCCGAGTCCTCTGGCTTGGGCATGGAGAGATGGTGAGCATCTGGCAGATTTGCGCGGGTCGCAGCGCTGGGAGCTAATTCATCTCTTTAGGACGGACGGAATGAGCTGGGGGCCGAGCAGAGTACGAGATGTTCGTCCCGGATTCCTCGTAGCCTCGCTCGGCATACTGATTAACCGAGAGCAGGAATTCTTGTACTATACCCAAAAGGAGTATGACCCAGAAAACGACTCGGCGTCCAGCTGGATCCCTGCGCTCAGGTGAGGGTCACGTCCAATACATGCTGCCTTGTCCCCCCGCAATGGCGATCTTGCATACCGCAAGTTCGCCCCATTTGTCCGCATTTGCCCCTTCCTTACGTCACCTTGCTCTATTTATTTGCTCTGCGCTAACTGGGCGGCACATGATGAATGCTATCGCTAGAAGACGCGATCCCTCCGCTTCTGGGGCCAACTCTTCGTCGCATGCCTTCGGAGGGCCACGCTCGTCGAGGCGTCCAGAGCATCTGATGAAGCAAACCTACAGCGTTCATGTGTTCCTCCCTCAAGACCGGGCCCAGGGCGTCATGCGCAAGTGGCACCTTAGTAAGTACAAGCTCAACTTTATCCATTCATCTGCGATCGTCCCGATGAACTGATCATTCATGAATCATTCCTTCTCTGCCGCGTCTCTTCCCATCACCCGGATCGCTATTCGCTTCGCGCACGCGATGCTCTACCCACCAATCCCCGCTACGTTTGGTACCTGCACTCCCATCTACCATCGCAGCCGCGTACTTCTCACAAGAAACGGTTGATTCGCTAACGCCTGTTAGCGCGCTGCCGGGTATCGGTGATGTCACTGTCCCCGAAGGCTGGTTCCGGTCCGCCCGGTCGAGCAAGACCCGGCGCGGCGGTGAGCCCTTCGGTCCAGGTCCAGGCCCTTTTGCTTTCCCTCCTGGTGGACATAGCGAGGGAGCCGTTCCGCCGTTCACTTTCGCATCACCCGCGGTCCCCCCACCGATGTACTCAAGCTATTCCATGTATCCTTTCCCGCCACCACACGCGCCTGGGCTCGACACCGTACCATATGGTGTCCCGTCTTCGACTTCGATGTCCCTCCACCAGGGCCGCCCCCCGGATGCAGAAGTGCCTCGCAATAATAGCGGCGGCCTTCCGTCCGCGTCTTACGCTGTCGCGTCATACTCCGTTCCCGCCTACCATCAGTCGTATCTCCAGGTCGCTTCCACTTCTCACGACGCTGCCACTTCATATGCTTCGATCCCTACCAACACTTTTCATCCTCAGTTACAGCAGCCCCAGGCCCTCCACTACGAGCATGGGCTGCCACGGGTTGACGAGACAGCCCGATCGGCAACGTCCTCGCCTTCTTCTGGAGCATCTTCGGTGTCACCGTCCACGCCGGCCAACAATGCCTCCGACGATTCTCTTCCTCGGAGTATGAGGTCGGACTCTACCCCTCTTGAGGGCATGAGTCTTGTTCCACTGGAGTATCTCCAGAACAAGTCATGCCCACCTAGGGATCCCGCAGACCAGGAGATGATGCGGCGACTCGGCGTGCTCAGCATCGGTATCCCTGTGACCCTCGGCGAGGTCGTCGGCGCGGAGCAGCCATCCTTGTGAGAAAACACTCGGTGCCACGGACCGTCCAATTCGGGCGTCTCTAGGGTGGTGGGCAAGCCACTAGAGGCTGCTTTACCCTTTGGGCGACCCGTGGACAGTCTTCGCGCGTCTCATCAAACCCATATGTAACTATTTGGATCAGCATTGGCTCGTTTCGGTCCTGTACGCCAACCTCCTGGCTCTCGCTCGCGCAGAGGCCGCCGGCGCCTCACCACCCAAAATCGCGCATGTGATCAGGCATACAACGGCATTATCATCACACATCTCACATGCGCCACGCTACGCACTATAACCCCAACGCATGACATACCACCCACGCAACGTTGATATCTTGACGGCTCCCCTCCACGACTCGAACGTATTTTATTTGGCACGGTGACTTCTCGACCTCATTTCCCGGACTACATTTCCCCTTCCCAACAAGAAAAATCCACCCTGAACCTTGACCATTCATCTTTATTGCATCGACCCTTGAATGTCCCCAAACTCTCTACCGTCAGATTCTCGCACTCCGCCTCCCTTCACATCCGGGCACATTTCCATCCCACCTGACCTGTTGTTCTTGTTTTGCTGCCGAACGTGTACTATCTATTTTATAGTTCGGCCGACATTGCTTTAACCTGTTTTGTTGTGCTCTAGCTTTCAGGCATCGAGCGTGTTTTCTTCACCTCATCGCTAGCTGTCCTTGTTGTTGGTTTCTTCGGGATAAATGGATATTCGGACTATTATTTCCTGTTGTCTGAACAAGAATCGGCACCTTGTAATCTAGATAGATCAATGTACTTTGGTGTCGGGTTAAGTTACCTAATTAACTGACGTCGCAGTGTCAAGCACACACAGACTCCGGATGTCGGAGGAAATCCATCGGATTCGCTAGTCGATGCAGCAGGCTTCCCGTCAGGCTTGTTCGTTCCGGACGGTTTCACACAAAGTTCGCTTGATGGTGGCGCTAGTACTTCTACAGGTGAGCATCGTGGCTAGCCATTCCCCAATCGTAGAGTGCTTGTCCTCTCGACTAGTCAGCCTTAGGAGGGGGATCTGGGCCATCCGGGGGTCGGAGGAGCACCCGGGATGTGGCCAAACCATGGGTGCACTATAGTGCACCGATGCGGCCTCCGCGGGGGCGGATAACTGTCGTAGTGCGGTCAAGCTTCGCATGGTCAGGTACGTCGCGAATCGAGTCTAGAAATTGGGTTCGCAGATGGGTCACAGGCTGCAGTCAGATAGAGGCCGTTGGGATGCTTCGTTTTCAGTGTTAGGCTGCAATAAGCTGCGTCGTGTGCGTCAAGGGGTGGTGGACGTGCGAGATGAAACCATAAAGCTTCCACGAACGGGCTGGCGAGTACAGGCCCAGGTGCTAGACCGACCTTCGAGTTCTTGTCGAACGTGGCGCAACATCGGTATGACGGAATGGTCTCTCGCGGGTCGAGACAAAGCGGTATTTTGGGCGTCCGGCAAGAGCGGCGGGTGGTTCTTGAGATTACAGACTGCTGAGTACAGGTGGGATCTTGTCTGACATACATGCTTCCCGTGTTCACAGATGCTGCAGAGGCCGAGACCAGTGTGGTAGTCTGATCATGCCTTCAACTTCCTATGCACAGGATAACAGAAGGTAGCTTAACCTTGATCTTTGGTCTGCGGGAAGAGAAGATAATATACTGGCATTCCGGGGTGCGTGTCAATGTGGTTAGTCGCTCCCGCCGAGTGGGAATCTAGTTTAATACCAGGGGGTCCGGTCGGTGAATGAGACCATTCACGATTTGCCTAGTCGCTGGAATGCTGGGAAAATGTATGATTCGAATCATCCGGACGGCAGACTGATGCCCTTAAGGACGGAATTCAGAGTTCTTGGGAGAGAACTGGGAACTTGCTGAAAGGAAGGGTCGACGTCTCGACAGCATCCCTACATGAAAGTAAGTTTTCGTTCCGGCCCAAGTCAGTCGGGCAAGTCGTGGTGCAGCTCCGCCTCCTCATTCCAAGCCTTCAAGCAACCCACTTTCTTGAAGTGCTCACCCCGCGGCCGGCGGCACTGGCAGGGCAGTCAGCGATCGATGTCTCCACGTGGTGGCTGTGTCCGCGATACCGTGCCTGCTCCAAGGGTTTCCAAGTCGGCAAGCACCTCGCAGGATACGTTATCGAGGAACAAGTTACAAAGTATTGCATCTGTAGTACGTTCAGCACAGTCATTATTATGCATTTCACATGAATACTTTGATGAAAACCTGAGGGCGGTAGCATCGGAGCGTTAGAAATGCCACAAATGCTGCCAATCCAGAGCTCCGAGAGTGATATGACGAGTTTCTTTGACTTATCCCCCATCCCTGTTCAACCTATCATGAATGTCGAAGTGCTAGATGCGGCGGCTCGAACACTCGTCATGCGCAGTTTGCCAAGCCCAGCGGCGCCCTGGTGATGTCGAACGACCCTCCACTTCCTTCCACTTCCGACCGTCATTTCACTCCAGAGCGGTACTGACGTCATGAAAGGCAGAGTATATAAAGGCGACTTTCACCTAGATTTCAGCACAAGCATTACCCCCTCTCGACATCAAACATGAACACTAACACGAACAACACCACGACTGGCTCGACCTACCCTGCCCAATCCACCCAGGGCAACGGGGACATGCTCGACAAGGGCGTTGACTACGCCGAGAAGAGAGCTGGGCATGAGCAGGTACGCTGTTTGTCCTTCATTGAATGTTTGCTCCAGACTTACTCTCGTATTCAGAGCCATTCTACGACTGAGAAGATCAGTGACGGCTTGCGGAAGGGCTTCCAGAAGGCAACAGGTCTGTGTCGTTGGACAGTTTGTCACCATTCGCACCTGCTGACGCGATGCTGCAGGCAAGGATGTCCCTGTTCAAGATAAACAATACCAGTAGGCACCCGGTTGATTGTAACAATCTCATAAGATGTACCATGGACTTGTATAATCCTTGTAATATCACCGCTCCGCAGTCAATAAATCGTCTTTCGCGCCTTTCCAGCAGCTATGATCATTGTGGCTATACCGTCGTGGTGTCAACAGCATTCAGGATGGCTAGCTTGACATGACTTGGGAACGCAGCATATCGTACAGCACAATAAGTTAAACCCATATAACGTAACCATTTTTCTACTTGATTTCCTATCGACTCGTCTCTTCTTCATCCCTCCCGGTCCTAACATCCGAATTCTCCGTAGATACCCTCACCTGTTCCAGCTCCCGTAGTTCGCTCCCCTTATCGCCCATATAGTCTGAATCACACATCTCCGGATCCTCGAAGTCCTCGACCACGGTAAGCCACCGCCAACGTGACTTCTCTACACTATTATTGCTCCTGGACCTGCGGTATGCGAACTTGATCGAGTGCATGTTCGTGCTGAAGCAGTCTTGGGAGGTGGAGATGTCCGGTGTGCGGTCTAGAGCGGCGGAGCGCAGGTCCAGGAGGAAGCGCGACGTGAGGATGGAGGAGATGAGAAGGGTGTAGTTGTTCAACGCTTGGCTGTAGACGCCCTATGGATTGGATGTTTGTGAGTCGATAGCAAAGAGGGGAAGATGCGGAAGAGGTACCTCGGGTTCCTGAGATCAGGAGGTGTCAAACTATCGCGAAAGAGATCAAGTAATATGCAGCTCACAGCGTAGAGAACAATAGAGCCCACTTGGATTCCGGTCATGACACTTGAGAGATAATCGCGGGCTCTTAGTAACGCGAGAAGCGATACTCACCGATAACTTCACGTACTTGAAATAGATGGCACCTACGTGCGGAATACCACTGAACTCAAGCACAGACTAGTAGAACACCAGAGAGGACGTACCAGAGCGCATGATGAGACCGGCCATACTATGCCTACTCAGTCGCTGGAGGCCACCGGCCTCGCGTATGACCTTGTAGATCCGCCATGAGATGACTGCCGTGGCGAGGACATCGAAAGTGACGAGGGAGATGAAGGTGAGGAGCGTGGCTGCCAAACAAGGTGAGCGGGACGGTGACTGGGTCTGGTCGCCAATCTTCGCTCATGCTCACCTCTGAGTTTAAGTGACGGTAGTTCAGTCAAAAGAGCAACCGAAGCATGCGTTGATCGCGCAAATCAATGGGTGACTTACATGGGATATGCGGACTGGGTACAGGAGGTATCTGCGACTTGTAGCTACCCGTCATCAGGGTCAGTGCACAGATGATTTGTTGATAGTTCGCGCATAAGACTCACGATATCAAACACTACGACCGCGGCACCGGCTAGGCACAGGAGCGCCACGAGCAGCAGGCCTCTTGCCATTGTGACGGCGTACACACGCAGCACGAAGGAGGCTGTAGCAGTAAGGTTCGGTGGAAGCCTCGGGCATGGATATCGGGAGACCTACCAACAATAGCAATACGAGTGGGTACTAGAGCAATAGCCCAAGTAGATTGGTAGATAGCATTACAGCTGATATCCACGGATCCTTAAGCTTGTGGCTTGTGAGTTATCGAGATACGACGTACTGCGCGTTCAGTTAGAAAAACGGGGGTTACACAGGCTGGGAAGAATTGGGCGCACCTGTGGCATTGAAGGGGTATAGAAGACCTCAAAGACTTGAAAGGGGACTAGCGGGTAGCGGGACATATAGTACAACAGACTATACGTGCGGAACTTGGTGTCCCACACGAGCTGCTTCTCCCGGCCGAGGTTCAGGACGATATCATAGATCATAAGGGCTATCATATGTCAGTATCATATCAGTACTATGCCTTAGCGTATGTAGTCTAAAGCTCACCAAGCCTGGAAAAGTTGGCATATCTGTTGACCTGCCTGTCAACGTAGATAGCAAATTGATGGCGATTGGCGTCTGCATGAGCTCATCAAAGACGCGTACTTAAGCTATATATGTACTTACGCTTTTCGCGCTTCATGAACAGCAACACTCAGGACAGTCTGGCTCACGACGGCGGAGCTAGGCATCGGGTCGCAGGGGCATGGAGGGCGTCGTGGTATGAGCCAAAGGGGATGCGACTAATCTTAGTCCGCCACACCCGACTTCTCTAGAGCTCCAGTACATATATATGCCCCGGAGCCGGGGATAGCTGGGATAAACGCAGAAATGTCAGCACCCCAAGGGGATGGAAGCTGATGTCTCCATGATGAATTGTCATATGATGGGACATCAGCAAGAATAGATACGCTTGGTTACACTATGTAGTTATTACTTCGGCGATTCGAAGTGGTTTCGATACCTTGGGGGCGACCTGCACACGCTAAATACATTCTCGAAGTAGAGCCTAGACGTCCTTCGAAGTCGCAGTGAGAATGTGGATTCCAGTGCGTCCAGCTCGCAGGAGAAATTGAGCGCCGACCTAGCTCCGCGAAGACAGCATAGCTTCGCTGATGCTGGATCAGAAAGTATCCCCGGATTTGTGGCGCTTGGCGTATTTCTGACTTGGGGTGACTACCAGTAGCAGACTACATTCCAGAAGACCTGAAAGCAGTGTCACTTTCGCAAGCCCATCGCGACCCAGCGGAAGGGTTCACAATCGGTGTTACATCTGACTTTTGTAGTTATAGCTAGAACTCGGTGAGTTACGGCTGGTGATGGAACACTCGAAGGGAAGCACTCTTGTTCGCAGCAGGTATCATGTAAACCCTAGGACGGTCTGATGAATGTTGTTTATAAATATGTGAGCAGAGCTGCTGTGGTGAATGTCGAAACTCCCCGGCCTCGCGGCGCGTTCCACAGAAGACTGATCCAAGATTTCAATGCACCCTCGGTGTCGCAGGAATATCCGAGGGCACCGCTGTCCGGAGACGAGTCCTGATTCGCTGAAGTAGTGCCGAATGGGAGTTGTTGACAGCTTCATACTCCCGCGAGTAGGGCCTGATTCAACCTGCTGGTCGCAGTAACTTTCGACCTAGCCGTGTGGATAGTCTTATAAGCTATGCACACCATTGATGAATCTCCAGCTTTTCAGACTCAAGGTGGGTGATTGGGTCGGGGTCGTGTTACTTTCTGCCAGTGCTCCTTGATCTGGAACTTTCCTGACTGGTAGATGCTGGTTATTGGTGTTATTGGTAGAGACTCTCGCAAATGAACCGCCGATATATTTCAACTGCATTTGATCGCGAGATATAACGACGAAAGGTGCGCGTTAGTGTGCTTCGCAAAGGGCAAGGCAGTCGCCAGTCGGAGATATCGGAGCTGTCCTGATATTATCTGTGATATCGGCCGCACAAGAGCCACGTGATACCAATCACGGGTCACGTGGACGCGAGTCATTTCGTTCTGCAGTGCAATTAAAGTTTCCATAGCAGGCACTTCTACTTTACAGCTTCAGGGCGTGCAAAGGCACGGGACGAAAGCTACGGCGTGCATCAAAAGCGCGGAAGATGTCAGACCAAGACCGTCTACGGCGCGTCGTAGCCAGGCTACAAAATCTGACCTCTATCTCTCTGCCGACTGATTACCCGAGGCCTTCTGGTCCGCAAAAAGTTGTAGAGGCCGCTCATGTTGCAGAGCTTTCCGAATCCACATCTCGTAGCTTGCTGAAACTTGCCCTGTACAGCGAAAACGGAAATGACGAAGACGAAGATGCCGAGGAAAATGCTGCTCAGAGGCCGTCTCCCTTCCACCTTCTTCTGGCGGCATTCAGTGTCCTGCTGCACCGTTACACTGGCGACACCGATCTGGTAATCGGATCGTCTTCGGCATCTTCGAGTGAACCTCTGGTATTAAGGCTCGGCGTGGATCCGACGGACCCATTCTGGGCTGTTGTACAGAAGGTCCAATTGGTGGAGAAGGAGGCAGAAGCCGACGTCTTACCGTACGAAACCATACTTCAAGCGCTGGGCAGGGAGAAAGAGGAAAATGCTGAGGGCGCACGACCGCTATTCCGGGTACGATTCTTTGACGAAACTGACGAACCGAAAGAGAACTTCATCCGATCCACCAGCTTAACGTCTGACCTCACCGTCTTCATCACCCGTCCCCCTGCTTCCAGCCATGCCTCCATCGCGCCGCGTATCTCCCTCCGCCTTGTATATAACTCACTGTTATTCACATCTCTGAGGATCTCCTTTATAGTGGACCAGCTATCTGTTCTGCTACGCAAGGTCGCTTCGAATCCTCTGTCTCCTGTGGGCTCCGTGAGCCTGCTGACACCGGCCCAGCGTGAGCGACTGCCGGACCCGACAGCCGATCTCCACTGGTGTGACTTCAAAGGCGCGATCACAGATGTATTCTCCCGCAACGCTATCAAGTGGCCCGAGCGCCCTTGTGTGATCCAGAGTTACCCCTCAGCAACCCTGGGTGCACCTCAGGAAAAGCGCGTATATACTTACGGTGCCATCCGCCGAGCCTCCAACATCTTGGCGCATCATTTGCTCCAGGGTGGCATCCAGCGGGAGGAAGTCGTCATGGTCTACGCGTACCGGAGCGTCGAGCTTGTGGTAGCTGTAATGGCTGTTTTAAAAGCCGGTGCGACGTTCTCCGTTATCGGTGAGTGGTCGCGTCTTTGGTTCCTCGAGGCCTCCTTCAGCGGTAGACCGCGTGTTGATTGTATCGCCCAACTGTAGATCCGGCTTATCCACCTTCGAGGCAGACGATATACCTAAAGGTTTCCCAGCCTCGAGGATTGGTCGTCCTCAAGGGAGCCGGAAGAATCAGCCCAACAGTTCGTGAATTCATGTCCAACGAATTGCAGTTACGCGTCGAAGTTCCCGCTCTGGATCTTCTACCCAATGGCGACATTTCTGGAGGTTCCAACGGTGTTGAAGCGGATGTATTGGCGACTTCTGCTCACCTTGGTGACAGTGACCCCGGAATTGTCTTGGGCCCCGATAGCGTCGGTACTTTATCGTTCACGAGCGGGAGTACTGGTATTCCTAAAGGTGTCAAGGGCAGACACTATAGCCTGACCCATTTCTTCCCGTGGATGGGCGAGCGATTCGGGATTGGGGAACATTCCAAGTTTACCATGCTCAGCGGTATCGCTCACGATCCGATTCAACGTGATAGTAAGGATACAGTGCATGTAACTGGAAGTATCTATGTACTGATGCAGTCTAGTGTTTACGCCGCTGTTCTTTGGTGCTCAGCTACATGTACCCACTGCGGATGACATTGGTACCCCGGGTCGGCTGGCAGAGTGGATGGCGGATAGCGAAGTTTCGGTGACACATCTTACCCCGGCCATGGGTCAACTGTTGTCTGCCCAAGCCAGCCGCCAGATCCCATCTCTGCGCAGCGCCTTCTTCGTCGGAGACGTCCTGACCAAGAGAGACTGTTCAAGACTGCAGGCTCTGGCGAAGAACGTCTGCATCATTAACATGTACGGCACCACCGAGACTCAACGGGCCGTGTCCTACTTTGCGATCCCGAGTGTCACGGAAGATCCTACCTTCCTGGCTACGCAGAAAGATATCATGCCGGCTGGTGAAGGGATGATCGACGTCCAGCTCCTCGTCGTGAACAGGAACGACAGGAACGTGCCGTGCGCTATTGGAGAAGTGGGAGAGATCTACGTCCGCTCTGGCGGGCTGGCCGAGGGATACTCAGATCCCGAGGCCACCGCCGAGAAGTTCGTCACAAACTGGTTCTCGGAGTCGCATCCGGGGTGGCGAGACACGATTTTGCATCCCGAGGACGGCTCGCCCGGGCCAGAGGCTGCATTCTGGAAGGGCATACGGGATCGTATGTATCGCTCCGGTGATCTTGGCCGTTACATGCCCGACGGCATCGTGGAGTGTACTGGCCGGGCGGACGACCAGGTCAAGATTCGCGGGTTCAGGATCGAGCTAGGTGAGATTGATACGCACCTCAGCCAGCATCCTCTGGTGAGGGAGAACGTCACCCTTGTGCGGAGGGACAAGGACGAAGAGAAGATCCTTGTTAGCTATTTCGTCCCGCTGGATGTTCCTGCTCTGGACGAATTTGAGAGCGATATACCGGACGGTGAAGACGACAAGGGTCTTGTCAAGGGGATGCGGCGATACAGGCGACTAATCAAGGATATTCGGGAGCATCTCAAGAAGAAGCTACCGAGTTATAGCGTGCCAACTTGTGAGCCAATCCCTCTTGCTTATTCACAACCTGTCTGATGCATTCTTCATTCTAGTGTTCGTACCCCTGAAACGGATGCCGTTGAATCCCAACGGTAAAATCGACAAGCCTGCGCTTCCGTTCCCTGACACCGCGCAAGCCGCTTCCGCAGAGCGGCCTCGTGAGGATGGGATAGGCGAGAAGGCTAGCTCTACAGAAGAGGCCATACGGGCGATATGGGCGAAGATATTACCCAATGCACCGAGTCCAGTCCCCTTGGACGAGAGTTTCTTCGATTTGGGCGGCCACTCTATTCTCGCAACACGTTTGATCTTTGAGATTCGCAAGACCTTCGCTATCGATGCGCCGCTAGGACTGGTCTTCGATAAACCGACCATCGGAGAACTTGCAGCGGAGGTCGACACTCTCCGCAATGCTGATCTGGGCCTAGCGGGTGAGAAGTCAGAGGACTCCCGCGCTGCGAAGGTCACACCTAAAGCGGCCGTCGTGTACGGAGAGGACTATGAGAAGCTGACGACGCAGCTACCCCCGTCTTACCGATCATTGCCCTCAGACTTCGGCAGTCGCCCTTTGACTGTTTTCTTAACCGGCGCGACGGGTTTCCTCGGCGCCTTTGTTCTTCGCGATCTTCTACAGCGAGCGGAAAGAGTGAAGAAGGTTATCTCCCTTGTTCGTGCCTCGTCATCTGCGAAGGCTCTCGACAGGCTGCGGGAATCCGTCTCTGATCGTGGCGTTTGGGATGAGGAATGGATCAAGACGGGGCGTCTCGAGGTAGTGACTGGTGACCTCAGCTTTGACCATCTGGGCCTTGGGGATGATGCGTGGAATCGCATCGCAAGTGAAGCCGATGTCATCCTGCATAATGGTGCACTGGTGAGTGAAGATAATTTTATGATCTTTTACACAGCATTTTGACACGTTATGCTCGCCAGGTGCACTGGGTGTATCCGTATGACAAACTACGCTCAGCCAACGTCATGTCTACTCTGACGGGCATGCAGCTGGCGGCGACAGAGAAACCAAAGGCGTTCGTGTTCGTCTCTTCGACGTCGGCCATAGACTCGGAGCATTATGTTCGCTTGTCAGACGCACAATCAGGCCGACCTGATGCAGGAGTGCCGGAAGATGACAACCTGGAAGGAGCAAGGTCATCATTGAAGACGGGTTATGGCCAGACGAAGTGGGTTTCCGAAAAGCTGCTTTTCGACGCTAGCCAAAGAGGCTTGGCCACTAGAATCGTTCGTCCAGGCTATGTCGTTGGCGCCTCGGACTCTGCAGGTGGGTACCCCTTTTCCTCCGATGGAACGCATGCTGAGACATTTCGTCATTCTTTTGCAGTGACAAACACTGATGACTTCATCTGGCGCATGGTGAAGGGGTCTATACAGCTCGGTTTGATACCTGATATCAACAACACTGTCAACATGGTGCCTGTGGATCGTGTGGCGACCTGTACTGCCCTTGCTGCTGTAACTCCCTTAGACGCCTCGCTCTCCGTGTTCCATGTTACCGCTAGACCGCTTCCCACCTTCAACCAAATTCTGACTTCACTGGCTTCGTACGGCTACGCTGTGCAGCAGTGCGACTATCTGGTTTGGCGGCGGCGTTTGGAGCAGCATGTCATGGAAGTCCAAGACAATGCCTTGTTCCCTCTGCTGCACTTCGTCTTAGATGATCTACCGACGAGTACCAAGGCTCCGGAACTCAACGATGCCAACACAAGGGCGCTGTTGACTCGCAATGGGTGCTCGCCAAGTATGACCGTCTCAGAGGACCTTATGGGGAAGTACTTGGCCTGGTTAGTTGAGGTCGGGTTTTTACCAGCACCTACCGTACCGACGGCAGAGAAAAGGCTACCTACGCTGGAAAATGGCTCCGCGACGAAAGCCGTCGGTCGCACGGGCCTCTAATCAAGACTCTCCACGGCGAGCCTCTGCTTTCTTCATTGCTAAAAATGGTGGTATCGCTACGCTGTGGACGTCAAATGAGCGACGTCTTCCTCCTTCGCGGACGCGGTTCCATGTCAGCTCTATTGAGTAAAGTGGATTAAAGTAGACTAGTGGCATCTGTGTACGATATACCGAACGACAGAACATGGTACCTGCTGATGGTGTCGCTCCTGTGTCTTGTGTACTGGACTCTCGACTGCTATTTAGTGCAGATTTCAGCGCGACTAGGTTGATGGTTTTGTTTCACAAGTGATTTATTGAGCTATCTTTCACGACGACGATTCGACCGGGTGGGGGCCCCACCAATAGGGTGTATTGGTTCCTGGCGCTAAGATTTGACTGAGATTATCTATTTGATCCGAGATGTCTTTGAGTGTCTCGATGGCCCCGGCGGGAGCGCCGCACTGAATGAATATCAAACAACGTAACCCCTGATATAAAATTTGTGGGGCAGAGTGCTGTGCTGCACCCGACGCTCGACGCTCATCGTCCGTCTTCGTCGTGCTCTTCAGCGAGAGTGAATATCGTCCTAGTCGATGCCGGTGCTCGAGCCATGGCAGCCTCCTAAAGTTACGACCACCACAGAACAATACTTACGAGTGGCGTCTCTCTCCATCGCCTTGTACGAGTGAGTGGATCGCTTGCAGCTTCATCTGGTTCACTGACATTGTCTCCGTCTTCATTGGCAGCTACATCCTTACTCTACCTGCTGAATGGAGAGTCTACCGTAGCCAACGTTCTCTTGCACATCCCAGGTACGTGCTTCCTGATGCTTCTCTTGATGATCAAATTCCATCCATAACGCATTCCGCCATGACAGTTTGTCTTGTTGCTTATTTATGTCAATACGGTATGTCTGGCACCGGGCGCGAAAGCATCTTTGCGTTAAAACAACAAACAGCTATGTCAGTGCAGTGGTAATGGTTGCCAGCAACGTCGGTTTCTTCTCGCATGCGTTCTCGGAGGAAGTCTGCGCTCGCTACTATATTGTGGCGCCCGTGTTCAAAGGTGAGTTGTCGGCCTTTCGGGGGCGGCGGAACATGCTAAGGATACGCTAGTTCTTCAAAACATGATCTCTCAGCTTATCCTAGGATTCCGGTCGGTTGTTTCTTTGCCCGCCTGTGTCGTCCTTCTGATTTCCCTGGCAGGACGTATAATATATCTCGCAGGTCTCGGACAACAGGATGCATCCTTCTTGTTCTATTCTTTATCGTGACTACTGTAAGTCGATCATCTTTTGAGGGACTCAGGTAACGAGCCTGTCCTAGCTCGAGTGGTTCACTAACATGTATGAGAGAATGCGTGAGTAACCTATCGTCTCTCTCATATTCATCGATACTCATCTTTCCCCAGCAATATCTCGTCTTGTATGTGAAAAAGTGTTACTTCGCCACGCTTTGCCCTGACATTGTCGGTTCTTCGCAACCCTTGACTGTTAGGGCAAGTGAGTATGAACTCGCCTCTACCAATTCCTAGTCCATCTGACCAAGTTCTAGCTGTACTCCAGGGAACGCGGAAGAACACTTAGTCGCCTGGTTGTACTATTTATTCGCCATGCTGTACGACTTTGGAACTTTGTGTATATCCATTTTCTATCTCGCACAGTTCAATCCCGACCACTCGCCGAGGTATGTGTCATATTGCGCCCATTAAGGAAGCGCTCCTGAAGCAATATCTTGCAGTACCCGAGTTACGCGTCTGATCAGGATGTGCGTGCTTCTTCATCATCCAATAGCTGGGTGGGCAGGCTGACAGGAAGTATTTAGGATGTTGTATGATGGCTTGCTCTACTTTGTAGCCCTGACAGGTACTAAGTCTTACGAATCTTTCGATCGCAAGATCTCATTGAGGCGGATTCTTCAGGCGTCAATGTATTCAACACAATACTATACAGGACCAGCGACGAAGCGCTTCAGGTATGTGTCAAGCCCGCTGTCCTTGCTGACGCTCATCGCCGGATCCCGTCCTTAGTCCGCTGGGTACGCATAATCGAGTCTGTGTGCTTAGGAAGAACACTAACCCTTTGCTGTAGCGCTTCTCTGGGATACGCCGTCACTTGGATCATGAGCCAGAAGATCCTGATCCATCTGCATGGTACGTTTGCTTTGATCCATGCACCAGGGACCCTCTGACGATAGCATCTCATAGACGCCGCCCTCGAGCGTGCATACGAAACCGGTGCTCCGGCAATCGTAGCGCACTCCCTGCGATCCCCCAGGGATATCAGCCAGGCAGTCCGCTCGCAGTTTGAAGAGCAGCACCAGAGCAATGCGAGCGTCGACCATGCCTCGAAGATACCTCAGAGCGGTCTGAGCTTAGACCACGGGGACTCGAGCGACCTGGCTGTGGAAGTGCGAGTCGAGCGCTTTATGACTGTGGAATGGGACGAGCATGCGTACGAACGCGAGAGCTACCGGATACCCAGGACGATGTGGAGCTCGAGCAGTCGTCGCTGATTATAGCTGCATGATTTCTGTGTACTTTGCCTCTGGTATATGCATCCGTTGCGCAGGCTCCGATCGATACAACTATCCTAACCATCATACGATTTGTCTGCCAGTGTCTACGAACTAGCGTAACCTCCCCTTACCCCATCAAAGAGAAAAAGTGGAGGTGTCGGCTGGTGTCGCAGATGCTTCGGATGCAGCCCTCGGAACCGCAGATACACGCAAGCTCCGCAGGAATGCGCCGTTGTCCTAAAACTGCGCTAGGAAAGCTGCGCACATAAAGAGATGAGGTGGAAGTCCATCTGCTTCGGCATAATTATACACCTTCAATACACCTATGACTGCAATCCTCCCGCAGGCTGCAGAGATTGCGGCGTGCTCCCATGAGTAATTCTTGGACGCCACACGGAACATAGGCGACTTTTATATCACCTACAGCGACCCGGAGGATTTATGATGTACAGACACCTACGGTCACGGCGAAAGAGACGACATTTCACTTGTGCCCAAGGCAGCTTGAGAGGTAGCTGGAGACGCGAAGGCCCCGTGAGTTGACGCGGAAATTGCAGGACATGCGGAACAAGGCCATCTCTACGCATTCATTCCCTCACTTACTGTTGCAATTCGCCCGTCCTTCCGTCACACCATCACGGTCCGTACTACTGCATTCACATTCGTCATAAACGCAGCTTGACACCCTTATCATACTGTGGCAAACTCACCCCTTGCGTTCGCCCACCACGGTAGGACAGCAGCACCTAGATAGCTAGACGACAACAGTCAAGAGATCAAACGCAATGCACTCTACATGCCGATTCAGAAACATTATGCTACCCAGATCCCTAAAAGATATCGCAGTGTTAAGTGTTCAGTCTCTCTCACAACGGTGCAGATATGTGAGTTAAACCATGACTAGGGCTTAAGCTGGAGGTGGTGGAGGGGGTGCTGGGTCGCTAGGTGGAGGAGGGGCGGCACCATTCGGAGCGGGCGGAGAAGCTCCAGGCACTTGGCTGGGCGTGCCGTATCCTTGTTGAGCATAGTATTGAGCGTATTGCTGTTGCTGGCTTGCAGCCCATTCCTTGAACTGCGGAGAGTTCACGTCGTAGCCGTATGCAGCCCTGAAAGACGCCAACGATTAGACTTCAACAGGCAGATATGAAGGCTCGCGGTGTATCCTTACCAATATGCGGCGTACGCATCCACGTCATTCGCTGACGGAACAGCGCCTTGACCGGCCCCTGCTGGGGCACCGCCCGGAGGAGGTGGGGGTTGGCTCCCGTCAGGAGGTGGTGGTGGTGGAGATGCACCTGGAGGTGGCGGAGGAGCGCCGCCCGGCTGAGGAGCATAACCCTAGAAGCCGATGCGAGAAGGTATGTCAGCATTACGCCACAAGATCCGCGCAGTCAGTGACACTGCACGTACGGTATACGCAGCAGCGTAGGAAGCATATTGCATCTGCGCTTGATGTAGTTCCATTTGCTGGTGCTGAAGCCACTGTGCAACCTTGGCGTGTTCGGCGCGCACTACCTCAAGCAGGTCTTCCGTAAGCACTTTTGCGCGAGCTACCTGGGATTCATCGGGGCCACTGGAAACCGCAGCATTAGACTCAGGAGACCTACGCTAAACGATCTGACGCACGTTACATGAATATACATCGGCACTTCCTCCTCACGTCCCGTCTCTTGGTTGACGAATCCGGAACCGAGACCTTTGATCTGAACCCGAGTCCCCGTTTCCGCTTGGATATATTTCACGAACTGACCGGAAGGTCCGACAACCTTCGCCCGCACGTTGAAGTTGCGGATGGACTCCAGTCCGATCGGGAGCTTCTCTTCAGGCCATTTCCGCTACGTTATCAGTCAGAATGTGAGACAAGCCGGGCATAAACCAGCAGCGATGTGGATCCGCTCGTGGACCAAAACGGAGATGAGTGCACTCACCTTCTCGCGTAGTCGAGAGCTTTTATCCTCCACCAAAGGTCCCAGATCCGTATTAATGAGCTCATTAACCTTGTCTATCGCCTTCTGCAACACTTCCCTCGATGAGGCAGAGATGTGAAGATACAGCGGCGGGTCCTTCTCGGTCGCCTTTGCCCTATCTGGGTACCATGTTCCCTTCGTGCTAACTGAAGCACCCGTTTCATCATGAATCTGTTTAGCGGAGGTCAAGGAAAGCAGACGTGCCATCTCCGCTCATTGCAACTAACCTGCTGCTGGGTAGATCCCTTCGTCAACATGTACCTATTTCTGACATCGTTAATGTCGATATCATGCGTGAAGTCAGCGTCGTGGGGGTCCTTGCCGAGCGGCGATGCGCCTGCGTATTGGGCAGCGATTTTTGCAGCAATGGCGGCGGCTGCGGCTGCTGCTTCAGACGCGCTCTTCCCGTCCTCGACCTTGACAGCTTTCGACGCCGACTCGCCCTCTGCTGGGTCGTCCCATTTGCGCTTCGACGACATGGCTGATGATGGTCGCAGTAGAAGAAGTGTTTATTTGGTACTATTTGCCGCACGTGGCGAGGATTCTTGGGGGGGGGGGTTACGTAAGCCAATCTATGTCCTGCTTTTGGTGACTTCAGGTACAGGCTAAACCTGGGGCTCGCAGTAATGTCGGGGCGAAGACTATAGAATGTTAAATCATCGTAGGCACCCTTTCTAGAGCTTTCACTTCACTCGTGTCTGCCATTTATTCTGTCTGTGGCTTGAGCGTACTCGTCTGAAATTCTGCGAAATTACTGCCTCTCACGCCAGCTTAGATGGCCAAGGGCAAGAAGCCAACTACGCAGGAGCTCTATGAACTCCGGAGGCAGCGAGAAGAACAGGAGAAGGAAGCATACCTTCCTCCGGGCTTGATTAACCATGGAAATACTTGTTTCATGAACTCTGTATTGCAAGGGGTACGTTGTATCGCTCAATACTGAGGCTCCAGGGCTCTGACAACTTTACAGCTGATAGCTACGCCTCTACTGTATAATCTAGTCCACTTTCAACCTATTCCCCCATCCATACAGAACGCCACATCCACTCCTCCGATATTGTCCAGTCGGTCGCCCCAACTCACCAATGGCCATAGGCTGGGTGGCGACTACGAGAAGGAGTGGGTGGAAGGTATGCCCTTAGGGGATACGTTCTTCAGGGTCATGGAGAAAGCTTGGGACATCCAGAATGACAGACGGCGAGAATCAATGAGTCCAAAGTGCGTCTTCCACCCGTCATCCCCTTCCTGCTGCATATACATACCTTTCTATCTCTCATATGCTGTGATATGTTCCTGCGTACTGATAGGCTGTCAGGGATCTGCTGTCGGCGATCGGCCGTAAGTACGACCAGTACTTGGATTTTCGCCAGCAGGACGCCCATGAATTCCTGAGTCATTTACTCGATGCCATGCGAATGGAGGAGAAAGATGTAAGACCACCCTGTGTTCATGGTCTGAACTAAATTATCTAATGTGCTCGCACAGATTATCAAGAAGCGGCAGCCTCCCCCACCGTCCAAGCGCAAACGCAAACGATCACCTAAGCAACCTTCAGCGTCCACTTCCACAGCAGGAACTGCCTCGCCACGTCCACCACCCGTCCGGTCCTCACTGTCCACAGTCCCAGAAGTATCTACCTCAGAGCATCCGGGTCCTGTGGTTGACGATGATCCCACATCCCCGCCTATTCCCGATGAAGAGAAGCTCGCTACTTTCTCAGATATGCTCTTCGGCGGAAAGCTCGCCAGCATACTGGTGTGCGAGAAGTGCAAACACATCTCATGCACGTACGAGGACTTCAATGATCTCAGTTTGAGTATCAAACCCGAGGACTACGTCCGGGAGCGTAAACGGGACAAGCTGAAGACGTTTGCGAAGAAGCTTAGACTGCGCCCGGGTACCAGCCCTGGACAACTTCCGAATCAAAGTGTCCGGTCGTCGTCGGTACCTGCAAGCCCCATTCGGCGGAGCTCACAGCAGGCTGCTGATCATGAGCCGCCGGTTGAGGACCGTGTCAGACGACGAAGTATAGACGCAACCCCCGTCACAGAAGAGCCGCCTAGGACCGGCCCTATGAGTCTTGCTGCCAGCACTGAATTAGAAGGCCCCCCGCAGGATGAATGGCAGGAGATAGGAGACGGAGAGGCCAAGCAGTCAGAGGAGAAAGGGTCTCTCGACAGAGACCACATAGAATTCGTCGAGCAAGAGAGGCCGGAGAAGGAGAAGAAGGATAAGGACAAGGATGACAATGACTGGGTCAAACTTGGCAGACGAATAAGTATGTCCATGTCTATGGGGATCGGGAAGAAGGACCGGGAAAGAAAGAGCCGGTCGATGGAGAGGTCTCGGTCCAGCAGGTCTGAGCGTAGTAAGTCTAAGGCCGCATATAACGAGGATGTTCCATCCTCTCCAGCATCTTTCGCGCAGACCTTCAGCTCGACCGAGTTCAAACTTGGGCAGCCCCCTTCCCCGGCCATTGCGATCAAGGGAGGGGAAGACATTCCTTCTCGCGGCGCGAGTCCTTCGCCCAATCTCACAGCCTCGCCTTTCGTGTCGGGTTCTCCTCGGTTGCCTATTATCAGAAGGGCTGGGAGCCCATCTCTAATCGGCAGCAAGCATGTGAAGACGCCTCGGCCGCCAAAGCTGTCCAGGGAGGAGTCAGCATATCTCCGGAGACTTCTTGCTGATGTCCCCTTGCCACCTTCTTCTTCACCGTTGGCTATGTTCAGACCACCTTCGTTCTCAGGAGCACATCCTCACCATCACGGCCATGGGCACCATCACCCGCCCCACTCAGCGACAAGCACCGCGGCACAGAATCTTTGGGCTAAGTTAGGTCACCTCCCAAGTATAGAAGAATGCCTTAGATTATTCACGTCCGTGGAAGTCCTGGATGGTGACAATATGGTGGGGTGCAGGAGGTGCTGGAAGATTGCTAACGGTACCTACTACAGTCGCTCATCTAAGGCTGGTAAGGAGATTAAACCGCGTGCGGGCATCGACGTGGAAGACTCCGATAGCGAAGAAGACAGTGAGGAATCCTCACCCCAGGAGAAGAAGTCTGAAACTCGCGGCCGATCAGAAAACGCTCCCGAGCGTTCTCCTTCGGCATCTCCAGCGATACGGCCTGTGTCCTTACCGGCTTCGGTTAGAAATGCTTCCTCAGAGCCTGTGGCTCTCCCGGAGGCTGCCTCAGAGATACTGTCTCCTGCTTCATCCACTGCTTCTCTGAGCGCCCAGTCAGCCCGGTCGACGGAGTCCTCTATCCTCAATGCGCAAGGGGATGATGGAACATCGCTATCGTCCGTAGCAGCGACCGTAGCTTCATACTTGCTTCCTGCATATCGGTCGAAGCCTAGTGCCCCGCCAGCACCACTTAACCTGCCTGACGAGCCGGGCAGTGATGCTCCCCAAGCTAACATCTCGCCTCATCCGCCCGTGTCCGCGTACGGTGGTCTCCCAATCCCCTCCATCTCCACCACCGCTCCGGAGTCGCCTTTGACTTCTGCTCAGACGGTGAAAGCACGATCCGAGCGACCCCTCCCGGACCTGCCGCAGGACCCGCCGCAGGCCTCCTCATCCAAGGATTCACTGAGGGCCCCGCGAATCCGTTTCGGCCGGTCGAAGCGAGAGAGTAAAGGAGACGAGTCTGACAGCGACCTGGACAGCGATAGTGAGGACTCAGACACCGAGAGCAATGCTTCTAGCAGTGTCACTGGGTTCTCTGATGGATCGCCCATGATGTCGCCTTACGCGTCCCCCGTCATGTCTCAGGAGAATCTGTCCTCTGCCTCGCGATCTGCAATGGGTCTCGGCCTGTCTCTGGGGAACGAGTCGAACGCCACCTCGGCGGATAACAGTACCACTCGAGTGTCGGAGAAAAAGAAGATTCCCCGGTCCAAACAGGTCATCATGCGGAGGGCATACAAACGATATCTCATCGCGACGGCACCGCCTATTCTCATCATTCACCTGAAGCGTTTCCAGCAAGTTTCGAAGCACCCGGCGTTCTCGTCGTTTTCCAGCGGCTTCAAGAAATTGGATGACTTCGTATCGTTCCCTGAGTACCTCGACCTTGGGCCGTACCTTGCCCCCCATAAGGAGGATTTTGGACTGGGCACGGACGGGGTCGAGCAAAGACCCGAGCTGCCTTTACGCTCGAAGGGTCGCGAGAAGTGTATGTACCGGCTCTATGCCGTGGTTGTGCATATCGGGAATATGGTAGGTTCCCTGCCGCCTCTCCTGTGCCTTGGCCAATGCTGATTGCGCCGTACCCTATGTCAGCTTGGGGGCCACTACATTGCATACACCGCCCTGCCTGATGCACGTTCACCGCTGCGGCGCTCGGGATCACAACAGTCCTCCACAGGAGAGCTGTCCGGTGACGCACAGCCGGGCAACGCGCAGTCACAAGCTCAGTCTGCATCTAGCGGTGCCACCAAGCCTGCGGATTCCCCGCGCCAGTGGGCATACATCAGCGATACCGTAGTGAGACTGACGACGCTCGATGAAGTTCTGAAAGCGAAAGCCTATCTATGTATGTATGAGAGAGTCTAGTTGTCTTGGATCCATTTGGGACTGTGGGACTGGCGGTGTCTCGGACTTGGATAGAATCAACCTGAATTGTCAATGCCGTGTAGCCTATTGTCCCTGTATTGATCTGTATTGAAAGCACATCCTATCTATAATCTCTGTATGTCCATCATTGATATTCCACCTTTACGCTTGGTCTTGTTCCAGCAGAGTGATTCTCAAGACTGAAGTGGCGTTCCGACGGCAGACTGCCCATCAGTTTCTCAGCGCCGAGCTCGGGACTTCACTGACAGTGATACATGAACCTTACAACGTTGACAGTTCGTTCCTTATGACAGGCGAACGCCTTTAGGTCGATGGGAGGCAGAGAGATACAAGAGAGCAGCTGAAGGACGTACGCATGAATAGATTATATATGCTCTGCTTCTCAGTTATATATCCTGCACCGACTCGCGCACTGGATCGATAGGCCGGGGTCCGCTGCTAGAGTTCACTGCCCTCCTGAGTTCAACGGTAACCAAACACCAATCCTGAGAACATCCGTGTGTCTGCGTATCCGTCCTTGATGCAGATAGCCGCGGACTGAAAGGGAGCCGTCGCTGGATTCAATTCGGGAATTGTTCGCACACAAACATCTCCTGCCACATCCGTCCTCATATGTCAGGAAAACAGCCATCTCAGGCACACAATCGAGGATGCAAACCCATCGCAACCCTAAGTTACAGCTTCTGGAAGACGGACAACTCACGACCGGGGCAGCGCTCGTTGGGCGCCTTTGGAATGTTCCATAAGCCGCAGCCACCGACGCACGTTCGCGAGCACTTAAGGTGACTGGGTAGGGCGACGTGTAGTCGGTCCAATGTTCCCCTTGCCCCTGATGTCTAGATGTGCCGCGCTCCCGCGACTCTGGTAGGGGGGCGACCGTGAAATGGGTATTATGTCGGGGTGCCGCTCTTAAGCCTAAGTTGTGACTGGCGCAGACATGTCGTTCTCCCAACCAAGGCACTCCTCCATGGATTTCTTAACAGCAGAACCGGAACCTCTCTCCCCGGGCTCGAGGATTCTGAGTCCCCCACCGAGGTGCGTGCGTGCCGTGCGTCACCCGGGCGTTGACGCTGAATCGCCTGGATACTAGGTACATGTCTCCAACATCGGGTGTCACGCAACCTAGCGAGGAGGACTACAGACCCATGCTAAATCCTCAGGCAAGACCGCGAGAGTCCTCCGTGTACCAGAGCCGTCCAAGACCGGAAGATGGCCTCCCTGCGAATGGTCGAGCCAGGAGTGTCCGGCGTGATTTGCCGAGCCCTCCCGCACCGATGAGCCCGCTCCCCTCCCCGCCTATGGAACCAGGATCGTCGTACCCCGAGAATCACCTTGCGGTCAACCACAGACGAGCTCGCGGGTCAGAGAGCTCTGGCTCAAGTAATGGTCACCCTCCCAATGGTTACACTAGCCCATCGTGGCACCCCGTACGTCGGGCTTCAGGCGAACCTCCAAGCCCCTTACACTTAGCTACGTGAGCCGTCCCAGTTCAGTTTCTAGTCACCGGCAACACGCTAAACATACCTCCAGGCCCGGTAGCTTTGACAGCGCTCAGTCACCTGGGAGGCCATCGAATCATACCGCCCGCTACTCTTTTTCTCAGTTGTCATGGAACTCTATGATTCTGTCCCCGTTGGAAGTCACGGGAACTGCTGAGCGTATCAGGCAGGCCGAGTACCACATCTCAGTCGGCATGAATTGTTTTCTTCCCGGGACAGCGTTCATTACCACCATCAGGAGAGGAGGCTCTGCGGAGGGGGAGGTCATCGGCGAGATTGAGTAAGTCTATTTCCTACTACTATCCGTGCAATCCCATCGTGACGGGTAGGTCATGCAGAATCGGAAACCCTGAACATGGAAAGAAGGGTGGGACGGTCCGAGTGGGTAGTACGAAGGTCTGGCTGAATAAGGCTCTCAGGAAGGGCGCTGGCAACCATAAAACTGTGATTCGTGCTTTGTACCCGCTGATAGGAGACCTGACTGACTATCTCCAACTTCGGTTACAGTCGGCGTTTTCATGGAGGAACCCTTGGTCTTGGGAATTCCCTGGACGTACGCAACTGCTGTGGAATTGCTCGGACCAGTTGAAGAAGGTCGGTTAATTGCTGTTGTTCATGCCATGGTAGTCGCTAAAAGAACACGACTTCAGTGTCACCGAGTGAACTACACTGGGGGCCGAGATACCACACCGCTTGTCGCCTCTTTCAGCCCGCCTCACTCGGATGACAAGGATGTCGTCGTTGTGTCTTCTCCTGCGATTCTTGAAGTTGCCGGGCTGGATAGTCAGGAGACGTTCGATCATGTTGTGATCTCCGTTCTTCTCTTGGAGCGCAAGAGGTTGCTCCCCACATAGTAGCGTGGATAGCTATCTATTTAATGGTGAGCCCTCCTTCCACTTTGATCCGCACGCTAACGGCGAGTGTAGTAACCTATACCATTGCTGGAATCTCGCTACCCGGGCATTGTATTCCCTCTGTGATTGTAATATCGCTATCTTACGTCCTTTCTGCTTCAGTACCTCATTACCCATTCCGAGTCCCTGGTTCGCGTCTCTTTTCGCTGTTTGCTGGCTCCGTGTGCTCCCCAGATGTAAGGGCATAGATTTTGCACTGATTTTTGAAGTAATGTACTAGGTATGATAGACCAACGACTCTGCCCGTGTGGCTCTAGTGTGGCTGCATCGTGTCTAAAGCTGCGCCACTTGTGCAGGTTGAACCGGATATGTGGCCCGCGTGCCGAGTCAACTGCTTCAATATACGGCTTTATCTCGGAATCGGGCATCCACCATGGACAGTCCTCAAGCGAGATATAGGAGTGTGCTGAACTCGTATCCCAACGCTAAGATCCTCCTAGGAAACGCAAGAGTTAATTTGCATCACGAACTGACCAGTCAACGTTAACGGGCATACAAAGATGACGACTCTGATGAATGCATTATATTACGACGCGGTATGTTATCTCTGATTGCTATACCTTCACCCTTTGTGCACTCTGCCAGTGATAAGGCTAACTACCGTCAAAGCCAAAACAGTTTGGTGTCAAACAAGTACCAATTCCCCAGATCACGGATGATCAAGTACTCGTGAAAGGTTTGCAGTATATTCAATTCAAACAATTGGGAGTCGGACGCTGATGTAGGTAACCCGACGTTCCAGTATCGTGTTGTGGTGAGTACCATGAGCACGCATATCTGTTCTCCTGGATACTGATTATATGGAGAGGCGTCTGCGGAACCGACGGACATGTCCATGTCGGCGAATTTGGGGCGCAATTCCCTGTTCGTGCTCAGTCACCTACACTGCTGTACAGCGTCGTTAACCCCAGGCCATCTCGTAGCTAATCCCAGGGCATGAGATAACGGTGAGGAATTACGAGAGCTGTATAATAGTTTACTTATGTTCTATAGGGCACCATCGCCGCTATAGGGAAACATGTCAAAGAGTTCGCCGTTGGCGACAGATGTGTAGCAGACCCATCTATACTGGTTTGTCCAAATTCCCATACGAATCATAAGCAGCTCTCACTAGTATCCATTGTGTAGTGCGAGAACTGTTTCTACTGCCGCAGGGGAAAGCATGTCCTCTGTGAGAATTATCAGGGTAGAGGCGTGCACGTCGCGGGCGGGTTCGCGGACTACATTGCATTGTCAGTCATTCGCCTCCACTCTTCTCTTCTCGCACCAGACCGACGGGAATGACAGCGACGTCAAGAAGGTATACAAGATCAACAACCTGAGCGAAGAGGAAGCAGTGCTGGTCGAGCCCACAGCATGCGCCGTGCACGGCATGGACAAGCTCAACGCGCCCGTCGGCGTGGAGGTACTGCTCATCGGCGCCGGCCCCACGGGACTTGTGCTATCCCAGCTACTCAAAATCAACGGCGCGTCGAAGGTGGTCATCGCTGCGCCCAAGGGGCCGAAGACCGAGATTGCTAGGCAGCTGGACGCGGCGGACGAATACATCGAATTGGATAGGAAGAACCCAGAAGCACAGTGGGCGCAACTGAAGAAAGACTATCCTTATGGCTTCGATGTTGTGGTATGCATCGTTTGACTATGTCAACGGGCGGCTGATATTGACCGCGATTATCGTTAGGTCGAGGCCACAGGTACTGAGAAGATCGCGAACGAAGCAATCAACTACGTACGCCGAGGAGGAACTCTCCTCATATACGGCGTATACGACGAATCCGCTCTGGTCCACTGGAAACCATCCAAGATATTCGGTGATGAGATCAACGTACTGACTCCACTCTCTGAAAGCTAGAGAGGGCACTGACCATATATCAATGCAGATCATTGGGTCATTTGCGCAGACGCACTGCTTCCCCCGCGCGGTGGCTTACCTGGAGAGCGGTAAGATCAAGACCAAGGGGATCGTAAGTCTTGTCTACGTTGGATGCAAGCACGAATCATGACACCTTGCAGGTGACTGACGTCCTGAGCCTTGACGACTGGCATAAGGTTCTGGAAAAGATGGAGAACCGCGGGGCAGTGAAGATTGCAGTGAAGCCCTGATCTCGAAGTACAGATTAACGATACATAAACACAACACTTGACATATCACCTCCCCCCCCCCCAAAGTACAGTAATGGATGCGGAATATAGTCGATCGAATAGCCCGTGCGGAAGTATAGCTGGCGATTTTGCAAGGTGTATAAGCATATTGAAGGGTATGGCGCGCCCTGGGGGAAACCCCAACTAGTTCAGAGCTTCCGTGGCGTCCACCTCTAGCCGCTCAACGAGACCGTTCCCCAATTTCTTCTCGATGTTATGAACCCCGCTTTGAGCTTTTACGAGTCCAAAACCGAAGCTAACCCCACCACCCATAGACCTCTCCTCTCCGTGTCCCCCGCCCGTTTTGAACTCCTCCACAAGTTTACATAGTCCCTCTTCCGTCGTCCAAGCGCCCGTGTAACCTATCCCACCTTTAGAAGGCGGTAGCCGCGCACGAGAATCGTCGAAAATCAGGTGCACCATTGTTAACGCGAACATGGACGGCTGCAGGTTAACAAGGTCGCCTCCGATCGCCGGGAGCAGGGAGCCGAGCAGATGGAGTAACGAGGAGGGTGAGTCGAGCAGGAAGAACCGCGCCAGGTAGTATGCTTCGAACATGTGAGCAAGCAGCAGCATTGCCGTAGGCGAGAGCAAGGGGAACTTGGTCTCCCCATTCGTCAGCGTCGAGAGCGCGATATAGACATCGCCGTAAGTGATAGGAGGGCCGGGGTCGCTGATTGCGAACGCCTGGCCACCCAGATCTGGTTTCGCACCCTTGAGGTTCTCCAGTAGAGCTTGCTCGTAGTTCAAGTGCGCGAGAGATACATTCTCGACGTAGGCAAAGTTCTGCAGGATGTGTCCGATCCACGTCGGGTTGTCCTTGCGGACGAGGTACGCGCCGCACAGTATATCGCCACCAGGACCGAATATTCCGTTTCCAGGCCGCAGGGCGCCCGTTTTGAGCACGCCGTTGCCAGAGGATGTACCGTCTGCTTGGCGGATCAGCGATTCCGCCTCTCGTTTCGTTACAGCATAGTTAGAGAAGAACTGGTCGTGCTGCTTTGGGATGATATTGTCGTCGTCATTCAGCGTCTGCACGAAGTACTTCGGCTCTTTCTCCCAGGGCCACAGCCAGAACCGACTGCGGCGGACGGTGATGGAGCCAGAAGAGGTGTATACGAGGATGCTGGCTCCAATAGCCCGCGCAGCGCTTATGACGTTCCTTGTGCCCTCCACATTCACCTTCGCGGACTTGGGCACGAGCGACGGATGGCGCTCGTAGAAGCGGATGCCCGCCGCGGTGTGGAAGATGGTCAGTTCAGGCTCGGGCCCGTCAGTCTCTGGCCAGGGCGCATTGAACGCGTCCAGGATGGCAGAGGCGTTGGTGATATCGACCTGGCGGAAGTCGACGTCCCTCGCGGGGCCGGTGGTCAAGTCGGGGCGCGTCGGGGTGCGCAGATCGAGCACTCGGATGCGCCGGGGGTCTTCGCCCCGTTTGAGCAGGTGAACCACAATCCACCCGCCCAGGAACCCTGCCTTCGTTCAACAAACCTGTCAGATAGACACGCATATACCGAGGTTGAATGCAACATACCCCACCGACCACGATGTACCTCCGCCCCGTCTTCGGCGGCAGGTAATCCTCGATCAACTTGGGCTGGTTCGCCAGCCGCTCTGCTGCCTCTCTGGAAGACTCGGCTGTCATGCGTTTGGGATTGAATGAAGCTGCCTCGGGCGGTAGTTGCATGAGCTTGCGGTCATTCTGTTTGATGTAGATGACGAGTAAAGCGACTAGCACCCCGGAAACAATGAGCCAGTTCAACCAGGACATCGTACCGCTCATGTCAGGCAAAGTTCCCGGCGTAAAGCCTAGGAGGAATCGTAGACGACGTGAGTCGACAAGGACGAGAGACTGAAGTGGTCCGACGTGGAGGATGTGGCTGCCAAAGGCCTTGCTTCCCCGCCAGCATGTCCCGAATTACCAGTTCCATCCCAAACCTTATGAATTACCGCGGAGCAGCGCTGAACTTTGAACAAGACATAGGCGCCGTTGCTTGAACGCCTTGCTGCCGACAGGCTGCGCAGATGCGGAGACACGACAAGAGGAAGTCATTTCGGAGGTAAATTTCCGCCAGGACTTATGACTTCCGACATTCCTATCCACGGCAACTATCACGGGTAAGAGCACTTGCTACAATCCCAAAACATTCATACCGTCGTCTGAAGCACGATCCTCAGTTACTACTCCAAGCGACCCTCGAACGCGGACCCGCGATTAGCTCTCTTACCACCTTCAATATTCGAAGGGAAGCGTGTCCTTGACATAGGGTGCAACGAAGGATGGGTGACGTGCGAGATAGGTACGTATCACTGTCGCGATGTTATGCTTCGTATTTACTGAGAACCTCAACAGCACAGAAATGGGGCGCCCGTAGAGTCGTCGGTGTGGACATTGACGAGACCCTCGTTCGGGCGGCCTGGAAACGCCGGCGGACAGTTTGGAGTCTCCAACGCCCTCCTTCTGAACCTTCAGACGATAGGAAGCGGAAACGCGAGCCAGACGCATCCGGCTTGGCCGCGCGTACTGAATATGACTACTTCCCCGCATCCTGCGAGTTCATGTTCGGCCCTCTGCCTATCCCCGCATTTGAAGCTACTGAAGCTCACAAATTTCCTCATAATCTGTCTTTCCGGGCTGCGGACTGGGTGGAGAGCAGTATTCCTGAAGATGCGGAAGGGTACGATGTGATCGTCGCGTACGTGACCCAATGGCTCATGTGTTAGCTCTGCTCATGACGTACATATAGGTTCTCCGTATCGAAGTGGATACATCTGAACGGGGGAGACAGTGGCTTGATCAAGTTCTTCCAACGGGTGTTCGACGCACTCAAGCCTGGTGGCTCATTCGTTCTTGAACCCCAGCCTTGGGATTCGTACGGGAAGGCTAAGCGATTACATCCTGTTAGTCCATATAGCACTTGCTTGACGGGGTCTCTGTCTTAATTTTCTTCCTTAGACACTGAAGGAAATTGGGAACACTCTCCAACTTAAGCCGGATAATTTTGGGAGAGAACTCAAGAAAATAGGGTTCAGCGAAGCAAAACGTCTAGGAGCTCCTGGCGAAGGAGGTGTGTTTCTTCTCCTCTGAAATATGGCAAATTTGGCTGAGATTACAATGTTCGACGCAGGCTTCAAGCGTCCTGTAGAACTGTATACTAAAGTATAGGCGCGGCTTACTGCTTTTTTCGCGTCTGTAGTTGGATATCCCGATTGGGCTTAATGAGACGCGACGCGATCGATGTCACGTGACAGACACTCACGAGTTATTTTGGGACTGCTATTCTAAATGCGCCTTTGTTGCGTCGCGTATCTTTCCTTCACTCTATCCGCCTCCTTGCAGCTCTGTGTGGCCCAAGTTTCGTGGGACGAGCATGCCTGGGCCAGGTAAGAGCAAGTCGAAGGCGAAGACCAAGACGACACGGACCAAATCGCCGGCACAGACATATGCACGAGAAGCGTTTGTAGATGACATTGATCAGTCGGAGGGGTGGGATACGACCGTCCACATCCTCTGTGAACATTTTCAACTCCCAGGTTAGTTCTCTGTCCTGTGAGGTTGTCTCTACATCGTCGTACTCATTCGTGCAAAGATCTTACCACGAGAAATGGGCTGAAAAAAGTTCACGCAAATTTCGATGAAGTATATCGCCGGCTAGACGAAGCCTACAAGAATAACCAGGGAAACGAGAGAGTATTAGGGGGGATCATCGGGATTTGGGCCAAAATGTGCGCAGACTCTATTCTGCGAGACAAACTCTTCCGGGCAGGTACGTTCCATGAGTACCTGGACGATGCAATAACCTATCTATCATCTAGGATTCTTGACCAAGCTCATTCCCTTATTGTACGTGCCCGCATGCCGGCACTTAGCATTGAGAGCTCTGTCTACGGTCACGCACCATGGCGGCGTGGAGTCTCGCATCGAAATCGCAAAGAAGACGCCCGCTCTCCTGGAGGTGATCCACGAAAACCCAGACGATGCTAAAGTTGCAGAGCTATGTCTGGTAGTTATGTGCCATTCGATCGCTGCAGTAGTCGCTGTAGAGCAAAAGCCCGATCCCAAGATCCTCAAGACGATAGATATCCCGCAGGTGCTCCGAACTACGGTAGGCGAGCTACGGAACCCCAGGGCTTCCTACTATCTCATCTCGCACGCGGCTGGTCTTCTATCCGGCGCAACAATGCACAGTTGGAAAGACTACAAGGCTTTCCAACCGGCGCTCACTTTCCTCGTCGCGGTGCTACGAGTCAAGGACATTAACATCCGTTGCGAAGGCCTGTGCGGGGTTATCCGCTACCACAACGACATCGCCGAGCCAGACCAGAGGCACAGCGACCCCCAGAAGATGCTGGCGGCGCTGCGCCGTGGCTTCCCTCCGCACCTCAACGACGTCCTGATGGCGTACGGGCCGACGCGGTGTGACGTCTACCTCACGCTGCAGTGCATGAACGAGCACACCAAAGCGATGATGCAGAACGCGCAGGACCGCGACTTCTACAAGCTGGGCAGGGTCGTGGCGCGCCTGATCACGACGACGGAGTTCTCGATGACGGAGGGGATGTTCCAGAGCGACGAGGAGACGGGGAAGCGCGTGAACATCGACCTCGGGTTGCCGTACACGATGTGGTCGGACGCGCTCCCGCACTGCGCGCAGGCGCTTCGGTCCAAGGGCGATCTGGATCAAGCAGACATTGTCGAGCTAAAGTACATGATCATGAAGGGCCGCATACCGCAAGCCGTCGAGCTCAGCAAGCAGGCGATCAAACGCAACCCCGAGGTTGCGTACTTTTACTACGCGATCACGATGACGGCGGATATGGAGCTGGGCTTGCGCTATGCGAAGAAGGGTTTGAAGGCGAGGCAGATCACGCCGTTCGTACGGTTCGGCTTGCTCCATCGTGCCGTGGACCATGCTGGTACGCTGGCAATCAGGATCCTGACTAGTCCTGATGGATACCACGGCGAACGCAAGTGGGAAGAGGGCGTGGCTTTCTTGACGAGTGCCCTGGAAGACGCAAAGACGTTCATCGAGAACGCCCCGCCGGATTCGCGGCATATGAAGAACATGCTGAACTGGTACATTATTTTGACCTTGACCATCAAGGGTCCCGATATGTCTCCTGAGATGAAAGAGTTGGACGTACGTCATTTTCCACTGATACAGTTCGCATGACTAAATCCTCCGTTGATTCAATGGTGCAGGACGCATTGAAGAAATTGCAGGTCGCCGAGGAGTGCAGCGCATTCTGCGGCCACCCAATACCCAACACTGAGCTGCGCCTGACCCGGCGCGCGCTCATCTCGCTCTACCCGTCCGCGGTGCAAGAATGGGGCGACGTGGTCCGCCGCTTCGACGAGCAGGTTGCGGCGCACGAGGACGTCGAAGAACTCCTCAACAAGTCGAAGGAGGAGCAGGAGGACGACCTTGCGGCGTGGCTGGACGACTTGCACCTTGACAACGGCGAGCGCGACCACCCGCACAAGTGCTCGCACCCGAAGGTGAACGTGAATAGTGTGAGCCTATACCGGTGTTCGTGGTGCGGGAACCCAAGCGCTGTGCTGCGCAAGTGTGGGGGGTGTAATAAGGCAAGGTGGGTGGGATGGACATTTCTAGTATTCACATTTGGTTGATGAAGATGGCTCGGATTATAGGTATTGCGATGCTGGTTGTCAAAAGTCGCATTGGTCGACCCACAAGAGTGTTTGCAAGTCAGCTTGAACTTGATGCATGATGTCCCGCGGCCTCCCTCCGTGTTTCCGCAGTCGCCTGTATTTTTAGTCTGTATCCTGCTATCAATATTCCCGATGTATCATACCATATGCTGTGAAGCTAACCCAATAAATGAATTGTGCTCTCATTCTTCGTGCTCACCTGTAACGCGGTAAATGGTGCTGTTCGCATGCGAATCCACAGGGGCCTGATTCTCTTTCGTAGAGACATGCCTGGGCACTGGGATACAGAATTACAGTGAGCGGTTCACAAATTAGGGCGAAGCCGCAGACACGTCTGCGCACCATAAATACATTCAATATAATACAATGGGATACAACACTGACAGATTAATGAGACCAGGTACATTAAGTACAGAACACGACACACGACAAATCACGCGAATGCAACTTGGAGACTGCTCACAGTTTCCTCCGCTTGCTGGAGCGATTAGCTTCGAGAGCCGCGTCCCTCCGCTCGTCCACCCGCTGCAAGAACTCCACCTTCTCGAGGTACCCGCCGCCGCGCCGGTTGGCCTCGAGCTCGTCCTTGAGCGCCTGGTCCTGCGCGGCCTTCGCCTGCCAGTCCATCGCAGACTTCTCGAGCGTGCTAAGCTTCTTGGGCTTTTGTGAGGATGGGAGGGGGGCGAGGGTCACCTTCGGCTTGCGCGGGCCGGGCTTCTTTGCGGGTGGTTTTGTGGCGGGTGTGGGTGTGGGCGCAGGGGTGGAGGAGGAGGGGACCGGCTGAGCTTCTGGGGCTATTACCTCTGGTGGGGCGCTGTGCGGTTGGATTGAGGATACGGCCGGAATGGAGGCAGGGGTGGCAGGCGATTCGGAGTCTGGGGGCTGCCATCGAGGCCATCTCTTCGCGTCCTCTGAGTCCTCAGATACTTCTTTGACTTCTCTGTGTTACATCAAAGTCATGGTATGTTAGCAGACCGGTGTGAGGCATGTGATAGAGGATTCACAAACACGACGTCTTCTCCCGCGAACTTGTACCGCTTTTCGATCTTCACCAGCTTCGGCCGGCTCGTGCTGGGTGTAGACGTGGACGATACGGACGCCTGGAAGCTGGCCCATAAAGCATCGCGAGCTCTGTTTCACTCTGAGATGAAACCGGGGTGTTCGTAAAGGAACGAGCCGCACCGTTTCTGTGCCTCTTTCTCTTCCTCCGTTACTGACGCCTGCGGTGCGGCCTCAGGCTGTGCACCCCGGTCGTTTCCCTCGTCGTCTGAGGAGGCACCGTCGTCGTCTGGAACGTAGTCTAAATCATCTTCGGAGTCCGAGTCGTGATGAACGGGAGTCTGAGGCTGCATTGCGAATGTTGTGCAGGGAAAGACGCCGCCGGCAACGTCCGTCGCTGTAAGTCAATAATAATAATAATAAACATTGCAGGCCTTTGTCTTCATTCTAAGTATGTTACACTGTTCTGCTGCAAACGTTTCTGTGCTCTCAGGAACGTCCGCGTTTGTTCGTTGTCGGAACAACGGGTCCTTCGTGATGCATCTGCAGCTGAGTCTGAGACTCAGAGACGATGAGCAGAGTGCTCTGGTTAATGTTCGCTCCCCATCCCTACTCCTGGCAGCATCCGAGTCTGCTGCTATGAATATCATCTCAACCACGCTGAGGGGCTTGTTTCAGTCGGTGCGAACGCGACTCAGGGATATCAATAACATGATGCGGCGGATGCGTCCCAGGCCTGGCGCAAATTTAGGGTTTCTTCGGGTTAGGGCTCTATGACAAGGAGCCGTTCGAGCAGTTGTCTCGAAGATTGGAATGTACGCATATCACAGCTCTACTCCCTCGTGTCTCTAACCAGTGTTTGCATGGCTGCAGCGCCTTCCGAATGTGCCTACATAATGGGTAAACCTTATTTACCTCTGGCTGATCACGATCGCACAACGTGTATTTTCTGTTTATTTTTGGGACAATGCCCTCTCATTATTCTCGGCGCAGCTCATTTTCGCTCGCCTTGTGGCGGCTGGCACGCCGAAAGCATTGATCCGTGAGCGAGCAGCTGCTTTTAAGATGCGGCCTGCATCGGGGGCACTGCAACCGGACGGTTTCCGCGCGCACTCGGGATCTCGTATTTCAGCAGGCGGCTCTCCTCGCCATCGCCCTCCTTTGTCTATCACACTCTTCTCCCCACCCCGCCAAGCACTGGTCTGCTCCTTAATATTCTGAAATGTTGTTCACGCTACCCTTGTCGTTGCTCGCGGCTGTGCCCCTTGCTTGGGCGGCACCGATGTGCACGCTGAAGCGCCAGGCTACGACGGTCACCCCGTCTGGCAGTACTGGCAGTGGCAATACGACCAGCAACTCTGGCGATGTGATTGCCGCAAGCTGGTATGCCGGCTGGAACTACCAATATTTCGCTCCCTCGAACATCAGCTGGTCCAAGTACAGTACTGTGTACTATGCGTTTGCGTGAGTTCTGTCGACTATGGAAAGGCTGCTCACCCGAAGGCTGACGTGCCTGCATTGAAGTGAGACGACGCCGGACTCGTCGACAATTTCCCTCACCTCGGACGACACGAATGTACTGCCTCAATTTGTCAGCTTGGCGCACCAGAACGTACGGCGGCTGACCATAGTCCTGTTGTGCTCCCTGCTGACGTGTTTCGCAGAATGTGAAAGCTGTCCTGACCATCGGTGGCTGGAGCGGATCCCAGTACTTCTCGAGTTCGCTCGCGACCGCGGACAACCGCACTGCATTCATCAATGCCGTGACGAAGCTCGTCAGTCAATACGATCTGGATGGCGTCGATTTCGAGTCAGTATAATGCTACTGTCCAGGAGTACAAGGTAGCTGACATATCTTCCAGCTGGGAATACCCCGGAAAGCAAGGTCTCGGGTGTAATACCATCAGCGATAACGACAGCGCGAACTTCCTGTCGATGCTGCAAGAACTCCGCTCCCAGCCCGCGGGCAAGAACCTTACACTATCCGCCGCGGTCTCCATCACGCCCTTCGTCGGCTCGGGCGGCACGCCCATGAGCGACGTCTCCGCGTTCGCGTCGGTGCTCGACTACATCGAGATCATGAACTACGACATCTGGGGCTCGTGGAGCACGGGCGTCGGCCCCAACGCGCCGCTCGACGACAGCTGCGCACCGCCCGCGGACCAGCAGGGCTCGGCGACGTCCGCGGTGAAGGCGTGGACGGCGGCGAAGATGCCCGCAGATCAGATTATCCTGGGCGTTGCGAGCTACGGGCACAGCTTCTCTGTGAGCACGAGTGCGGCGTCGAATGGGAGCAGCCTGGCGGCGTATCCCGCGTTTAACAAGGCGGAGCAGCCGGACGGGGATAAGTGGAGCGGAGACGCGACGTTCAATGCGAGCGCGACGGACGCGTGTGGGAACCCCGTGACGAAGAGCGGGATCTTTGATTTCTGGGGAATGGTCGATGGTGGGTTCTTGACCGCAAACGGAAGCGTCGCGGAGGGGATGATGTCGCGGTACGACGAGTGCAGTCAGACGGTGAGTACCTTCCATAGAAGCATAAGATTTTTGATTGAGACTCTGTTCTTCAGCCATACGTGTACAACCCGAACACGCAGGTGATGATCTCGTACGACAACGCCCAGTCCTTCGGTATGCACTTTGGTGCTCGTGTCTCTCGAGACTTCGTGCTTACCAACCCACCTTTTTGCAGCTGCCAAGGGCCAGTTCATCAACACCCAAGGACTCGCTGGGTTTGCCATGTGGGAGACCGGCGGGGACCTCAATGACGTCCTCCTCGACGCCATCTCGCAGGGCGCGGGCGTCGACTCATCTGACTCCTTCGACGACTGCTGATCTTGACTGTATCGATTACCACCAAGCTACTTGTAGCTGTACGCTCGTTGTATTATTGCTTTCTGTCTTTTACTTGTAGGGTATTGTGTAAATTATACCGGGTGTATAAGTAGGATACTATGCTGTAGACTCACTGCGAAATGGAATGTATTTCTGGCAGAGCCGCATGTATGGGATGTTGAATGCGTGGGAATCTCAGTTTCAAGCTCGCGAACGCAACATGGACGTCACTCAGGCGCGTACACTGGCAACCGTCAACCTCAAGCTACACCTGGGTCCGCCGACAGAGGTACGTGGACGCCGCATACGGCGCCGCCTATGCTTCCAACATGCTTTCGTAGAAGTATCTTGAGGTGGGTAGTGTAATCCTCGGCGAGCTGCGTGTTTCGCTGAAACTATGCTTTCCAGATTCCTCTTATTATGCCTGCTTGCCCGTGCGGTCTCTGCTCAGGCAGGTTCGCACCACAAGGTGCACGCGGTAGTCCCAAAGCCGGCTGGGTACGCGACGAACGAGACGAGCAACAGCAACGTCGTATGCAGACCATTCGGGCGGTGCGAGCCCTGTCCTGACGATGCCGTACGTCCTACCTACCTTCCCCTTCTCTTCCTCCCACTGACCCCTCCCCTCATCCCAGCTGCACGAGCCCTTCTGCCAGCCGTTCGGCAACCGGCGGCTCATGCACTGCCAGGCCTCGCAGGGCGAGACGCCCGCGTGGCAGTCGTGCGGGCGCATACCCGAGCAGGAGCGCGCGGACTTCTACGAGTTCGTGGCGTGTAATCTGGCGTTTGCGCTGGTCGCGCTGGGTTTGGTGGTGGTGCGGACGAGGCGGATGGAGGCGATGCTCGCAAGGAGGATCGCGGCGCGGATTGGGCTGGTTAGAGGGGGATGAGGAGGTGTGCCGTAGGATCGGTATGTGCGGAATGATTTTTCGTCGTTGGTGCTCTGTGAGGTGATGCCCGCGGGGCTGACAACCGAATCTCGTACAGGAAGGTCCGAACGCTCTTTCTCCACGGGCGGACGTACAGCTCGATAGTCGACTCTCGCATTATCCCAATTTCAACTTCTTCCGCTTCCCCTCCGTATCATCCTTCGCCCCGCCGGCCTCCATTCCCTGCTTCACTGCCGCCGCGTTGATAACTGGCATAGGCCGCTTCGCGAACACGATCTTCCGGCGTACCAAGCCAATCATATCATAGCTCGTGCCGTCATCCTCATTTGGCTGTGCGCGGTGAAGGACTGCGAGCGGCTTCTGGAGCGTGACGAGCTTGCCCTCGAGGAGGTGGTGGCCGATCAGGAGCGTCGGCTTGTCCTGCGGAGGATCAGGCTTTGGCGGGTGGAAGGGAGATTCAGTATGCATACCCCTTCGAATTTGAGCTTCCCGACTGCCTGCCCGGACCTATCCCCTTCGACTTCGAGTGATCCCTGTAGCTCGATGATGACCACTTCGGAGTTTCCGAGCTTCGCGAGGCTTGGGGGGAGCCGGGGGCCGTTTGAAGGGCCAGGAAGGTTGATTGGGATTATCATTAGAGTCGGGGTGTTCTCGTTATTTTGAGCAAATACAATGAAGGATATGTTAATGCCGTAAAGACGGGACCGTAGCGGTGCGCGGGGGAAGGAGACAAGACGCGGTGTGACCGCACGCGATTATTGGTGTCACGTCTTATGTGAGTCGTTCTAATTACGCGTCTGTATCGCAGAGTCTTCCCTTGATACGCGGGGCTTTCTTTATACAATGTCTAGCATTCCTCTTCTTCGAACTGTGGTAATTACGACTCTTGTCTTTCTGATATCCGGGTATTCACTGGAGACGGGAGCATGTGATAACGAGGTCCTGACTTGCGGCGTCTAGTCCGAGTTATAGTCTTGCGGGGTCGGGTGAACGGCAGCAGCGACTACAACATGGGGGACCTACAAATCGACTCTTTCGTCTTCGATGCTCGGCCATCCTACCCGCTCCTCGTCACCGCCAAACGTTACCTCCATCCCTCATTCTCCCCTGATCCCGACGCGCTGACTCTGGTCTTCGCGCACGCGACCGGCGCACACAAAGAATGTTGGGAGCCCGTGCTCAAGCACCTGTTGAGCGTGAACGGCAAGGCAAAGATCCGCGAGGCGTGGTCCGTTGACTGCCCGAACCACGGCGACGCGGCCGTCCTGAACGAGGAGCTGCTGCAGTGGGGCTACGAGCCGATTTGTGAGCGCCGGTCCTGCCTGCGTATTCGGGATGGCAGGATAGACTGAGTGCTCTGAGTGTAGTCTCATGGGAGAGCCAGTACGCGAAGGTCCTCCACCGCATCCTCAATGGTCTGGGCAAGGGCGTCCCGGTGGACTTCTCCTCGCGCCGCCTCGTCGCGATCGGGCACTCCATGGGCGCCGTCTCCTGGTACGCCCCCTCCCTCCACATGAATTCTAATACAGCGTTAACAGATCATCACGTACCCTAGGCTGCTCACCCGCACGTTCTATCCGCCCCCGCGCTTCGTATCCCTCGTCCTCGTCGAGCCCATGATCCTCGGGCCATCCTTCACGGGGGGCAGCGTCGCCGAGTTCCTCGAGGGCAGTACGGCGAAGCGGCGGGACGTGTGGGCGAGCAGGGAGGAGGCGTACCTGGCGCTGCTGCCGCGGTATCGGTACGATAGGGACGCGATGGCGTCGTACGTGGTACGCCTGTGTCTACGATGAAAGTGATTGTGATGGTGTATGTGATGTGTCCGCGTTGGCAGGAGCATGCGCTGAGGGACCTCCCGACTGCGCTGTACCCTGACAAGCAGGGCGTGACGCTCAAGTGCACCAAGTGGCAGGAGCTGGTAGGCACCCTTCATGCATCATGTACTGGACTGTTTCACCTACTCATGCTTCACTGCTTCATGCAGGCTTGTTATAGGGATTATCAGAGCAACAAGCTGGCATGGAGGTACATCAAAGACGCCTGCGCCGACCTGCCCGTCCATTTCATCAACGGCGCCGTACACGATACCCTGTCCGTCTCTCCGTACTTCTAAAAAATTCTCCATAATGTTGACCGTGTTGATCACCCACCCACAGCCCGAAAGAGCTCAAAGAAGATACAGTGGTCACAGCTACGGCCGGCCGGTACAAGAGCTGGCAGGAAGTGCAGGGAGCGGGGCATTTGGTATGTTATTCTCGTGAAATGGTGTGAGTGATATTGACGGGGTTAATGCGCAGGCGCCGCAGATGGCGCCAAAGGGTGTTGCAGAGGCCATTTTGAATGTTTTGGCTGATCCGGACTTTAGTCATAAGATGCCGGTATCAGGCAGCAGGCTCTGATGAAGGCAGTACTAGGAATGATAACGTTGTACACCTGAGGCACCCTGAACCTGTTAATGTCACGATTGTAGGTTTCCCTCGACTGATGTACACCGTGTCCACTTGTCAGTCTGCAGATGCAGACTGACCTTCGCGCATGAGAAGGACGACTCCCTCTTCACAAAGTAGTGGACAGAGGAATCGATCAATTGCTACAACCAACACTTACATACACTCTAACCTCTAACCCTCACTACCTTCCGCTTCCCCTTCTGCGACGCAGCTCCGGGGGGCGCGCCAGGCAGCGCCGGCTCCTGCGCATTCATACCTGCCTTCACAGTCTCGAGCAGCATGCCCGTCGGCAGCGAGGGCGAGTACGGCGACACCCGGCTAGCCAGCTCCGGCTCGGGCTGCGGCGGGAGAGGGAGCTGTGCGTGCCCGGTGCGCTTTGGTGTGAGCGGGGCGCGCGGTTTCGCTAAGGGCTGCTTGCCCTTGGAGGAGGGCGCGGCGGGCGTAGGTGCCGGCGCGGGCTGGGGGGAGTAGTTGTAGGGCTCGCGTGGGACGTTGTCGGGTTTAACTTGTTGGATGTGCAGGGCGAGCGCTTCCAGCAGTTGCTTCTCTGCGAATCACAACCGCCGGAGGGATTCCAATAACACTAGGGTAAGCATAGATAGAGTGAGGGACAAGACGGTACGACGCACTGGTTTTGATGCGCGGGTTGAGCAGCCGCCCGTCCTTCTTCCACTGTATGCGTACGCGCCCGGGGTTGTCCCAGTCGCGCGGGTGCGCCTTCTGCACCTCGTGCAGCGCCTGCAGGCCGAGCCGCGTGCTCGCGTCCGCGATGTCCTTGCTCAGCGGCCACCACACCGCCTTTGCCCTCGGCACCCTGCGCTCGCCTCGCCCGTACGCCCGCTTCGCATCGATGTATATCGGGTACACGCACGTCCACCTAGTGCAGTGCGCGGTCACATCTGGGTTAAGGAGCACACGCAGAGACGGTGCAGGCTACGCACGACTTGTACGGCGTGATGTCCGTGACGACGTTCTTCTCGCCCGGAGGAGGGCGGAACTGCTGCTGCTGCGAGGGCGATGCGGGGCCTGCTTTGGGCGGGACAGGCTCGCGCTCGTCGTCCAGGTCGTACTCAATCTCCTCGAGGATGGCGCCGCGCGCGCCAGTATTCGGGAGCGGGCGCGAGGGGAGCGGGAGGTCGGTCTCGTCGTCGAACTCTTCGAGTATTGCGGTTCGGCGGGACATGGTGAATTCTGGGCTGGAGGTGAGAGTACACTGCACACTCTGGAGCGGGATAAGGTGCACTTGTTGTAAGCCTTTTCGTATGATGTGGCTGTGGCGGCCCGTGTATGGTTCTGTGTGGCGCGAGATATGTCCTCAGTACAAGATATTGTATTGGCTTGGACACTGTGCATCTATTCTGCCCTTGCAGAACAACGATAAAGCCTGATACCCATATGGCACTGGTAATTTTTCGATACAGGAGATTCAGGATTCTGGCAGTAAATGCATAACCCCTCTTCTCCCTCACCAACGCATCCACAACATTTTGAAGACAGTGATGTGGAAGATATTAGCTAGCTAGGCTTGAAGCAAAACAGAAGTCATATAGTGCTTCAAGACAGATTATCTGCCCTAGAAGCAGGGATGGTCTTCCTAAGCCTGTGGATTGAGACTCCTGCTCACAAACCCATCTACTTCAACTTAGGATTTCATATCAGCTGGCCCTGCAAGCTGTATTGTGGAAGTACCACCAGCACTTTGGAATTGTGTGGTATGCTCCCAAGTCTTCCCCAGGCCCACAAGAATTATATTGAAGTTGGTATAATGCCCTAGAAGTCTTATAAGAAAGAAAGCAAAAGGAAGGCAGTGATATCTTACTAAGACATCATTTGATAAAGCTATAAAGATAGCCTTGGATATTTAGGGCTACAATTAGTGTACTACCTGGAGGATGCACAAATTATGACTTACTGATGGGACAGTGATCAATAAACCTCTCTGTAATGTACTAGTGATCATGGCCAGAGCATTGATGATTGCCAATATTGCACCTGATGAAAGGCTGTGCTAGCACCATCAGAGAGAAAGAGATGGCAGAGAACCAAGGTAGGCCCTTACACGAGTGATATTAAGGCAAGATATTGTGAGGGATGGTGACCTGAGGATGCTTTCTAGCCATCTGGTTGGCCCTCCAGAGTACAGAGCTAAGTGTACCAGCCACAAGCAAAGTCAGCAAGATTTACTGCTCCACTTGAAGCAGAAAATACCAATGCTTGCAGTCATTACTACATTTGTGATGATGCATGTAACATAGAGGGCAGTGTTGAGCTTTTCCTCAAGTGTACAGAGTCTTGCATACATTGCATTTGATGTTGTAAAGGGTAGAATCACCAGGGTCCAGCATCGCAACTTGGCCATAAGCAGATACTGTGAAACATAGCCACTGTGAACAGCATGTTCTACTGATAACATATCAAAATAAGCATCCAGATCCTCCTACCCGAGAAGATAAAAGCCCGCCACATCTAGATTGGAGTGAGTAGCTAATCCAGGATATAACATAGAGTCAATAACTTACCAGCAGCAAATCTGCAAGTAGACTAAAGACATCAATGAGATAGCTGGCTGGTACGGGCAGCCTGAGGCACCTACAGTGTGGTGGTGATGATACCCAGCACATAACCAGTATTGTCTCATCTTCAGCGGTGATATGCACTGACACACAACAATCACCAAGGACCAAAGGAAATAAACCTAAACCCCGTGATATGGGTGAAGGCGGTCCGAGACAACTGAAGGGTATTTAATAGTTCGAGGGGGAAAGCAGGAGTAAGACGCCGTAGGGTAGTCCGTAGGAAGACCTAGAAAAATAAAACAAAACCTTGACGCCTGAAACAAACACTAAGGGACGCTCCGGAGTATTTATCTCCGGAAAGTCGCAAACAAAGTCGCAAACCACGAAACCGAGTGTAGGTTCGGGCCCACGGGAGTAGAAATTGCTAGAGAAACTTGGTTAATTTTATTTCGCTATGTGAGACTCACCGGAGCTAATTGGATCGATGGCGGAGATAATTCACTCGACGAGTCAGGCCTATTGGCAAAGCTAAGATCGGTTATAATTCGCTAAGTTCGACACTTTCGAACTTCTCGGGTCGCTGAGATCGTAACTCTAATTCTCTGAGATGGTGAAGTCGAAACTTATTTTTCTGTATGCTACTTTGTACAATTTATACTACAGGAATGGCTTTGCGACCGTTCAGAGATAAATAACAAATAAACGCCGCTACCCACAGGATTGCTCAGCACTTTCCTCTGCTATACCATATACCATACGACTCTCTTGCGCTCCCACTTGCTCTTTCCAGCCCCTATAGGTCGCCTCGACGCTTCGCCACCTGACCCAAGCGGTCCCATCACTCCGTGCGACACGCCGGTCACGTGTTAATTACCTCCGGCCGTTTGCTGACTGATGCTGACCTTATGGTGACTCGTATGCGTCCGCACCTTCGGTATCTTGACGGAAACGAGGGGGAGTAAGTGCTTGAGGGTGGGCATGAGGAAGACGCCCCTCGATAGAAGTGTCCGCGGGTCCCGGAGCTAATTCAGCTAGAAGTCGCATTGGTTAAGTCACTCCGGAGCTTCGGTGCGCGGAGATAAATCGCGGAATGGGTCCGAGTACGCCTCGAGGATGTTGGGAAGTCCGGAGCTAAATAGAAAAAGTCTTTTAGAGCCCATAGAAGCCTAGAGGCGTGCGAGCGCTGTGTCAAATAAGCTCCGGGGCGCTTGTATGATGTGCTGAATCCGCGTGTTCGGGGGTCAGACGATCCTGAAGCTTATCAGCGGCCTCAGGGTGATACTGGTACGAGCAATCTGCAAAAATGTTGGGAGAGGCAGATATGGCTTGGGGCATTATGACAGCTTCCAGCTAATATTAGTGAGGGAAAAGGTCAGATAGAAATGGTCATCAAGGCTCTGCTGTCACTGATATAGACATGGGCTATACTCACTATCTTACATAGTGATGCCCCTCCTTTGGGAGGGGTTCTGGCACCCTTGAATTGCATTGCACTTTTCGTCACACTGGCAAACTCCGGCGTGCTATGTTTGGCTCTAATGGTGCCACTACTGAACAAGGACTTAGCCATGGTCGGGCATGCATCTCAATGTTCACACTCAAGTCCCTCTCAACTATGTGATTAGTGTTGGTTTGTGGATGCCACAAGGTACAGGTGAAGGGCTATTATGAGGTAAAACTTAGAGGCATAGGGAGAGCATAGTATTAAACATAGATCCTTGTACCTCAAAACTTTTGGGTGTTGGCTTGAGAAGGATTTGAGTGTATGTGCACTCCATCTAACATATGTATTCAATCATTCTAGTTTTCTGGGTCTCCATGCCGTGCATAAGTCTGTGATGGACAATTTACAAATAAGTAGAATCAAGGATTTCCATGTTACTCCATTGCTTATGATCATGAGGCCCAACAAACTGTAAGATAAAACTATGATGTGAGATGGATGCCAGATGTCCAGGCGTCAGATACACACCATTAGACATTTTTGGAGAGGGGATAAGTATCTCTTAGACTACAATAGCACAGGACATTCTACCTGGCCCTAGATGGAGCTTGACTGAAAGAGAACCGGGGAAAACTTGGGTCCCCTATATATATCACTAACAATATCCCTAGCATTATCTTACATGGTGGAAATACTGTCCTTATGAATTTGTCGACCTCGTGTAGCAGCCACAACATCTTGAACTTCGTGCAAGTTCTCAAGGTCAATTTCTTGAACAAAGGAGGGGTTAGTTGCCGGCGCCAGACGGCACTTCACGAGTGAGATCAGTGCTGCGGAAATGATACCAGAATGTTGAGGTCTAATATGCACGATGGGGAATTCAAGTCTCGGGACCAGATCGGACTTGGCACCTGCAAACACGGAGTCGGCGCCCCGATTAGCTTCACACAAACTTGACCTTTACAGCCGTTTGCAGATTGATGGGCCCACTTTTCATAAATCATTTACAGTCGGACCACGTTGGACAAGCAATTTTAAGTCCCTGAGAGACGGAAATCAGACCATCAGGACTTCCCTACCTTCTTCTGACGTCCCTGGGACGCACTCCGACCCACTCCGACTATACGCGATTTTCTGGATTGGTGGTCCATTGATCTGCAAACGGCTGTAAGTTGAAGTGTTTCTACTCATGATCAATGCCAGTGTCGGAAAATCTGGAAAAGACTGATAAGCCCTGAGAGAACCTGACGGACTGATCAGGCATTATAATGTTATGTTTCAAGGCTGATAAGCCCTTATCAGGTGTTGTCAGGTTTGGATTAGGTAGGGGCTTCTGGTGGTGCTGTAATATCACAGGAATTCTGTAGTAAATCCTGTACATCGGAAACATCTTGAAATACGGTCGTAGCCTTTACATGGGTTGAGTCTTTTAAAGGTGGCATGTTGACTACGGTAGCATTATAGTCTAAGTCTAATGTTATGGCGAAATCTACAAGAGCCGTACGTCAGAGGACGTGAGCGCGAGCGACGGTAATTACGAGTCGCCCGGTAAGGCAGTATGTATGATATATATATACCAATGTGAGACTGACACAGCTATTGTTGTGTAGTGTAGTAGTTATACCGTTAGTCTTTACATATATCATCATCGTTCAACTCGAGGCCGCTCGTTCGAATCAAAGTCGAAGTACCTGTATTAAAGTGACGTCTTAGATAGTGGTGTCGATGACCATCGGGTGGCGTGAGTGGCTCCTCCTTTTCTCATTTCTGGCACCCATGGCCTTATCCGGGCTTATCATGCCTTATAATGGCTTGTAACCCCCATCAGGCCTGATCAGCCTGACGGAGGCTTATACGCGCTTTTCGATCATTTCTGAACCCGATAACTCTCCTCGAACCTGATTGACTTATCAGTGCATTATCTGGCATTGTATAGCAATATCATGCTTTTCTGATTTTTCCAACAAGTGATCCCGTTTCCTTTGTCGACATTCGTGTTCACCTACATCTTGGAGGGATGGTGAGATTTGCTGTCATCATTCCTCTGACCGCACAAAGCGCGTCATCTCTGCGATTCGAGAGAAACTCCGGAACTACTGAGAGTGGCGACATTCCACAATGACTTCGCGGCGGCCATGCGTTACCATCGGTGGGCCGCATACGTACTACTGTTCGTGACTACTTCAACACTCGACATCAGCGACAGCTGCATTCAGGGAAGCTTTCAAACATTTGAACCACTGTCTTCCGCTGACATCTTCGCTGGACTACGCTCGGACACAGTCACATTGCGCAGCCCGGCGGTGCCGTCTAGCATCTCTGCGTCGCTTTCTGAATCGCAGTCGTTACCTTCCTCCTGTTCAAATCCTTTATGATGCCCATATCATTCCCTGACTTTCCCCTAGGCAGTGCCCTGTGCTATGTGTCATCTTTGCCGGGTACTATAACAATGGAGCCAGTGGACACAAGGTCCCACTCCTCTCACAGTTTGTACGTTCGGACTTCGATTTCTCTCTCCGTGTCGGAAAAATCAGAAAAGCCTGATATTGCTATACAATGCCAGATAATGCACTGATAAGTCAATCAGGTTCGAGGAGAGTTATCGGGTTCAGAAATGATCGAAAAGCGCGTATAAGCCTCCGTCAGGCTGATCAGGCCTGACGGGGGTTACAAGCCATTATAAGGGATGATAAGCCCAGATAAGGCCATGGGTCTCAGAAATAAGAAAAGGAGGAGCCACTCACGCCACCCATGGTCATCGACACCACTATCTAAGACGTCACTAATACAGGTACTTCGACTTCGATTCGAACGAGTGGCCTCCAGTTGAACAAGGATGTATATGTAATCTAACGACTTAACTACTATACTATGTGACAATAGCTGTTTGGGTCTCAAATTGGCATATATACATCTTGCATACTGCCTTACCGGGCGACTCGTAATGACTGCAGCAGGCGTGCTCAATTCTACAATTCGGCCGTTCGCTCGAGCAATCGTTCGCGCTTTCGTTCGCGCCAGGAATAGCTCAAGAGTAATCTAACGACTTAACTACTATACTATGCGACAATAGCTATTTGGGTCTCAAATTGGCATATATACATCTTGCATACTGCCTTACCGGGCGACTCGTAATGACTGCAGCAGGCGTGCTCAATTCTACAATTCGGCCGTTCGCTCGAGCAATCGTTCGCGCTTTCGTTCGCGCCAGGAATAGCTCAAGAGGAATGCAAGCGACTTCCAGCGCCCTTGGGCGGCGACGGTCTCGGGAGGCACACCAGCCAGGAGGAGCTCTGTTGCGCCGCCAATCCTGAAGCTATGACCCGCAACCTGTGAGAGCAGGGCGGGTGACTTCTCCCAGACAGTGCGGCAGCGGCCGAGGAACCAGGACTTCACCATGGGAGCCCATGAACCGTCCGCCGTTTCGAACGCGAACAGCGGCGCGTCGGGTGGGACACGTCGGTTAGCAAGTTGGTGGAGCCTGAGGGCCGCGACGGCGCATACGAGGGGGCGTCCGGGGATGGAAAGATCGACACCGGCATCCTTCTCCATCTTCCCAAACGGTAGGTGGAGGTGGGCGGACTCTGAGCCATCGGGCAGGGTGCGAAAGCGGATGGCCGCCGACTTCGTAACATGGCGCCGAGGGTCAAATGCTGTCTTTGAGGGAACAGTAAGCTCACCAAGGCGGCAGCACGCCCAGAATGCGATGCAGGCGACGGCCCACACGGCGCAGTCGAAGCTAGAACTGAAGTCGAGCCCTTCCTGAAGGGCAAACAGGTGCTCAATTGTGACCGGGGCCCGCTTCTCGCGCTTCGAGGAGGCGGGGGCCCGTTTCGCCGCTGACATCTTGATGAGGGAGATGAATCGTTGATCGCCCTCCCATGGCGCACAGTTGATGTCGTGCCAAGCGTGGAGGCCGGCAAGCCAGGCAGCGACGGTCTTGCCCGAGACAGTACCGGCGAAACGAGAGACAAAGCCGGCGAGTAGGAATGGTGACGCCGGCATGCGATGGCCTTCGGGGATACCCTCGGCGTCGCAGAACTGGTGAAAGCGCAGGAGCCCAGCGGCGTACGTCGAGAGGGTAGACGGCTCAAGAGCCGCGAAAACAAGATCCTGGACGGTGTTCGCCGTACTAGGCGACAGCTCCTGCCGGAGGAGCGAGTCCGTATCGAGGGCATAGGGGCTTGTCCACGCTCGCAGCCGATCGACGGCGGCAACGTGGGGACGGAATGGACTTGGCAAGATTTCGCAGCCGTCCCGCGGCTTGCGACCTTTTCGGATACCAGACGAGCGCGGCGGCGCGAGGACAGACGGCACTGCCGTCAGAGGTCTTCGTGCCTCGTCGGAACCCGCGGGGGGATTGCCCACCGCTCTATTCAAACGGTGTCTTAACATGGTCAAGGAAAGGGGATAGTTCACTTGGCAGCCGAAAGCTTGCCTTCATACGAACCGCCGCTGCACCCAGATCTCCGCGCGAGATGGGGTCAGCAGGGTTACACTTTGATTCTATGTATTCCAAGTCCAGCATCACATTGCGAGCGGCGAGCACAGTCGCTGCCCGACGAATCGAGAGGTTCACTTCAAAATTCCGGCTGCGGCCTTTGTCAAATGCACCGATGATGCCTTGATTATCGGAGTGGACCCGAAGAGCGGTATTTTCGATGCCACGCTCCTCCACCACGTAGATCAGAAGCTCAACGGCGACACCTTCGAGCCAACCGATGTCTCGAAAGCGCGCCTTCCATCCAGGGCGAGTCCGCCAGGCGTCCCACATCCCAGCCCAAACAAGGCCGATGCCCCAGTCAGTGGATGCATCGACATAGATGCCAAGGTCCAGAGTGGGTCCCCTAGGAACGAGCGAGCGATAGGTCCCGGGAATTGACAAGGCAGCCTCCCACCACGACAGGTCTTCGGTAACATAGGACGGGGCATGGCGGCGCTTGAAACGATCATTTCAAAAGCTAGAAATGAAGCTAGATAGGTTGGGTAGCCGGGAGCGACCGTCCCTGTAGACGAAGGCAATATGACACAACGAGCCGTGGATCTTCATCACATCCACCAGGCGGCAGGGAACTGTGCCCCGTCAGAAGACGTCGAGAAATTGTCTCACCCGAGTGAGAAACTTGAGCCGCTTCTTCTCTGGCAGACAGACAGTCTTCTGCTCTATGTCCCAGAGCAGGCCTAAGTAAGTGAACTGCACAGCGAAGTCCTGTCCCTTGTCTGGATGCCAGGGAATGCCGAGATCCGCGATCAAGGAGAGGGCCTCTTTGCGACCATAGCGGTAGAGGAATGAGCCGTCGTTGTTCCGGCCAATGGGAAACCGAAAGGAGGTCAGGTCATCGACCCACTTGACAGAGGGTCCAACCCCCTTCTCCTGCCAGATGTCCAGTGCCCCGTTGGCAATAGAACCAGCATTACTCTCCGATGAGCAGCACCCGAATGGGCACGTGTGGTCGATATGAAAGCCATCCACACCTTGAACCACGAACCAGCGTTTGTGGTCAGGGTGGATGGGGCAGGTCCTATGGAACTTGGCTATGTCCAATGTCATAGCTTGCGTCCCAGCGGGTGCCGCCGAAATCTAACCAAGAATGAAACATGAGCGACTGCTCAGATCCCCGGAAAGACAAGTGGAGCAGCGCCAAATGCCCCAACCGCCGCGGGACCGAAGGGTCTAACCCGCGCGGACATACACTGGCGGCACCGAATGGTCTAAGCCGCCCGCCAATGCGGGACCAACTGGTCCAACCCGCAATGTGACTCAGAATGTGGGGCCTACTGGTCTAACCCACACAGAGGCAAATGAAACACTCACAATGTCGGCAACCTCGCTAGCTGAGCCAAACCGCGTAGGGAACTTGTCCGTATCAATGTAGTCATTCGTGGCAGGGTGATCTCGAGAGGATTTCGAGAGATTCCGGCATATCCTGATCTTATCAGGCTCCCCGAGACCTTGGGGCTGGACGGCGACAGTGAGGGGGGAGCACTGGAATGGACCAACGATCGCCTCCGTCTCCCCCTGAGTGAAGGGTCCGCTCATCCGACCGCCAGCTACTTCCTCCCGAAGATATGCTGAGATCTCTGAGGCGAAGGGAATACTAGATGAGTGATTTGGGAAGATGATGCTTTTGTTGAGGGAGGGAGGAAAGTCGCCCATGGGGAAGCCGTTCCTAAGCTTTCGGGCCAGATCCGGATGGGCATTGGTCAGGTTGTGTTCATGGAGCATAGAAGTGAAGGCGGCGGCACTGTAAGGTGTGATAATGCGATTGCGAATACGAAGGCAGCAAGATGGGCTTAAGCGAGCAGAGCAGGAGGACGAGAGGCAGGCTGAACAAGAAGAAAACAGGACATCGGCCTCAGTTAGGGTTGGCGCGGCATCGCCAGGCAAGTGCATGGTGCTCGTTCGAGCCGCAGAAGGAGCATATATGCCTGAGACGTCCACCGTGCGCACACTTGCCCCGGGGATCCCCGTTGACGTTCCACATAACGCAGAGGGCCTCGTCTCGACCCCGGGGGCGGAGAGAGCCATCTCGTGACTCGGCAAAGACGGGTTTGCCGTCTGGGAATGCTCCATCGGAGCAGGCGGCAATTTGGTGGCCCTTCCTCGCGCAGATGAGGCAAGTCGCCGCTGAAGGGTCGCCGCGATTGCCTGCTTGAAACCGCCCGCCGCCACCCGAACGTGACGGACCGGCATGTTGCCTCGAAGTGCCTACGGCTGGCGGATGGGAAGTGACAGCCGACGGTCGCGAAAACAGTGAGTTGAACTTAGCTTCGCGACGCTGTTCCTTCCCGTCCATCTCCTCCATCTTCAGTTCGATATGCTTGGCCTGGAATCGGGAGTGGTAATGCGCAGGGTTGAAGACAGTTTGCTGTGAAGCGTACTCCGTCCGCAATTCGGCCTCGGTCGCGCGAACTACCGCGAACTTGTCCGAGAAGTCGGGTATGTCGAGGAACCAGTCGAAGTGTTGCCGGAAGCGTTCAACGTATGCTACTGTCCCGATAATTGAGCAAAAACCTAAAAAGTTTTCGGCGCCCTGGCGCCATTCCGACTCCTCCAGCTTGAGATCATCACCGAAGTGTGTCACATCAATGACAGACACCTTCGACGCGAGCTTCTTCCGAGGCAGCGCGTTGCTCTTCTCCGTGATCTCCTTGAGGGATCTGTTTGTGAAGCAGACGAGAGGGGGTTGAATCTGGTTATCCACCAGCCGCAGGAGTTCCGGGTGGTTGTAGCTGTACCGGACCATGGATCCCGGGGCTACCTCGACCTCCTGGCTCGTGTCGAGCAGCCGCCGCTTCTTTGTCTCACCGGTCTCCTCAACTGCAGCATCAGCCTGTCTCTTAGTGAATAGAGTACTCAGCGATTTGAAGGAGCCAGGGGTCAGGCCTGCTATCCTATGTAGCAAGCTACCGAAGGAGTCATCTCCGTTGGTAGGGGTTCTCGGGCGGTCTGCATCGGACACCTCTGGGATCGTCACGAGCGACTCCGTCGAAGATACCGGGGACAGGGACACAGTGGCCGACGTGTTCGCATCAGCCCCGCCAAGGGCTCGGGTGTCGTCCAGGCGCCTGCGCTCAGCTTCTTGCGCCGCCTGCTTCGCACATCGAGCAACCGATAATATGACACGCGGTGGCATTCAGTCCCATATGTCAATACAATATTGTGAATTCCACACAACCACCATATACAGTCATATACTCCCCATATGGGAGCTGAGCCACAGACGATCCCCTACAACGGTAATGTCAGGGAATATCAAATAGAAACAAATGCATTACCATATTTGAATATCAATTTCCGCAGATATACCCAGTGATAGAGCAAATATGGATAAATATATGGAACAATGGGGAAGTCCGGTTTTTGGCCTGATACAGTACAATGAATCATAGCTAAAATATCAAAGCACATCTCGGGTTGATAGCGAATCCGGAATATGGATGCAAATAGCGTAACACATAGCATAAAGGTGCGATATACCTGATTCGGGATCGTCCGGTATATAATCGGGCCGCCGACGGGCCGCCAGTGGCTGCATCGGCAAGCC
>NW_006920419.1:757993-804198 GCF_000344685.1 Gloeophyllum trabeum ATCC 11539 | reverse complement strand
GCTTCACCGGCCATGTAGATTCACAATCAGTTGTGATAACTTTCGTGCATACTCTCTGTATTTTATCACGCAATAATTCGCCTGGTTTTACTTGATGTGTCCGCTCAGTTATATTTCATCAGTGTGAGCGGCATGCAAGGTAGGAGCGGCAAAGGGGCGCCGCCTGTTGCCGCTGAGTGGCGCCGCCTGTTGCCGCTGAGTGGCGCCGCCTGTTGCCGCCGGCGGCCCACTCAATATCGATTGAAAGCCATATATGACATATTGTTCACAGGCTGAAGTGGATTCTGATGCGTGAATCTGGTAAATTATATCACAAGTACCCATATGCTGAGCCATATTTGGAATACTGTGTTGCGTACACTCTCGTTATATACTTAAGTTATAACTCTCGGGTGGTAACCGTCCCCATATATGTTATATGTCATCACATATAACATGGAGAGAAAGGTTGCCTACGGGCAGATATATTCCCCTTAACGGCAGCTAATGTCATATTTGATATTCCTTACTGTCTATTGCTGGACTAAACAATCTCAAAATGAGTATTACATATTGCTTTGGCTGTATATTACTTCTTACGGTTTGACATTCACGACCGGGTTCAGGTCAGCATCATATATTGAGTTGTCCGATGTGTGGTCTCCCGGGCCTTGTTCCGTGCGCATATCGCCGTATTCAGAGACAGCCTCTCGACAAGGGGAAGTGATTTCAATTCAGCACGGCGTTCCGCCGAGGAATGGGTCTTGTGCTTTCTCGCCGGAGGAGGCGCGTCGCCACCCAGCTCCTGAGAGATATTGGCCATGTTGGGTTCGATAGATAAGCGAGGCGGTACCGAGCTGATAAGATAACGGCAAAGCGGGAAGCTAGTGAGACGAGATATACAGCAGGAAATTCTGGTAGTGCTCGAAGTATATAGTCAAGTCGAAAAGAACTTCGAAAGGAACTCTCCACTCAGGCGTCGAGGATGAGGGGAGAGAGAAAGCGTGAAAATTCGAAAGACTGACGCGGCGTGCTGAGCATTGGGAGAGCTACGGGAGAAGGCGGCGCTCGCGTGGCGCCGCGTGCTCAGCACGCGAGGGCTCTTCAGCCACACCTAGCTTGGCTTAGCGCAAGCCCGAGCCGCTCGTTCCTCGCGTCGGGCTTGCTTGGCAGTCAGGTTCTGTCAGGGCTTATCGGTCTTTTCCAGATTTTCCGACACGGAGACCAAGCTAGCAGCGCATCCTCCTTCAAATACATGTCCTGTTGGGGCGGCTGCACCACGATCGCCGGGATGGTAAGCCTTTAGCGTGCTACGCATAGCATCGATTCTGGCATGAAGAATTGAATTCGTTCTGACGGGTAGCTGCACAAATGCACATTGCTTCCGATGCATCCTAATGGTGACATTAGTCTGGGGACGCTGATATAGACCGTTATCCCTTCCCGAGCAGCATTGACTCATGCCCACGGAAATCAGCGTTCCGTTGAGGTGCTGTGGTGTTGAATGTTGCTAACGCCTCCGATCTTTATTACCCACCAACTTGATGTTGCAAGGGGTACCTCCCAGCACATCGACGGGCTGACTCCCACATTGGTCGAGTGCTCGTCGATGGCAACGAGGCCGATATTATGACTGCGTCCCGCTGCTCCTTGACGTCCTCTCGACCCTGCTGGATGTCAGCGAGCTAATATGCTGCAAGTCGCCACGGATGTTGCGATTATACAGATAATCTGTAGCAGATGAACGTCCGTCTGATCTGCACAACCCTCGAGGCTTGCTACGGAAGTCGGGCCCTGGTCATCAGCTGGATCGGGGGCTCAGCATAGCTGTGAGTACTCTAGCATACTCTACAACCCGCCGATTCAGCGCCGACTATGCCCTCTTTGGCTGCTTTAGTTATCTTAACCCGTCCTACGTTGCATCACGCATGGAGGTACTGCGGGTAGGCCTTACGCTCAGAAATCATCAAGTGTCCACCCGCTCTGTTTTTGCGGAACCACAGGGCGAACATATCTCAACCCGTCCTGTCGCGCATGGCATCCAACCTCTCCGGGAAGTCTACCAATCGGATCGACCTCGCTGTGATGCTCAGAATTTGAGTCCCTTGCTGATAGTCAATGCCTCCAGCAATAATATGCCCAACAAACCTGATAGACGTGGCCCGTATCGGAAGGGGCCGAATGCTGATGCTGCGGGTCAACAGGCTTCATTATGATGGTAACTCGAGGGTCCGAAGTCGAGCGCGGGAACGCCGAGTACAAGATCATCCTCGCTCGAAAGGCAGAGCCTTGCATTGCAGTCCTCGTTACTGAACGGTGAAGCGATTCTCCTAACGGCCGGCTTGATTAGTCTCTGGCGCGAAACATCTCCACTAGTCCATCGACCCACCGCTTTATCCCTCATGCCATGCCCAGTGTATAACGGTACTGGAGCGCACACAACTCACGAGCCTCCCTAATAATCCCTGCTCTCGGCGATAACCGCCCCGCCCCCGCGCCTAGTCCTACCGCTCGGAATTTCCTCGCTGTCATGTGCAGCGTTCAAGTTTACCCACCGCTCCGGGACGGCAGGAGGACGATCGTCCTAGAAGAGGCACGGTTCCGTTTTCGGTGTAGCGCACATCGGTGGACCGTGCGGCATGTCGTATGTGTGTATTATCGCTGCTTGGCTTCTGATTGTCGTGGTTAGAGGTGCGGTGGCTATCTGGAATGAGTTGAACATAGCACGGTGAGTTATACTTGGAGTCCCTACAGTGACCCGCTTCCCTCCATGAGCTCGGAACTTGACCACGGGCATCCAGTCTTGAGTCGTGACCACGAGGAGGAGGCCAAACAGACTGTATTCTGAGGAGAAGGTGATTCCACTGTATCCACATCAACTGAGACCGCGCTTCCGCGCTCCCCCTTCTCGTAGGCGGTGCTGGTCCACAGTTCAAACAATATGGCTTGGCATCTGCTTAACTAGATGCAATCTTTAGTCTACTTAGGTTTAGCAAGGAAGATGGCGAGGTGAAGGATCTCCCGCCACTATGGATTCAGACTTTGGATGGAATACTGTCGGCGGCCGAATCACCTCGTCCATAGCTGACTGGACAGGCAGCGAGTTCTCGTCAGGATCAGGTTGAGGGCTCAGGAGCCCCCCTCCTATCCCTTGCGAGCATAGAATCTAGTCCCCTGATCGAGTGAATACGAATAAGCTGGACTTTCCAAGTGAATTGTGGCGTTGTGGCGCAAACGTGACAACCCCCGTGACTGAATGCGTCACGCACTTTATCGCCGCAAAATCACGATGGCCATCGATGAGCTCCTTGCTTTCGTTCCTTCACCGTGTCGTCCGTCGTCGCCATCCAGTGTTCTGAAATATATGTTTTCCCTTGTCTGTTAGTCCATGAGACCGCCTGAGTGAGTTTGATGCGAGCGCTGCCATTGACTTTGTGCTCAGAGATGAGAGACGGACGAGTGCGCTGAGGTCACTGCTGCAACGAGCGTGATTGGTCTCGTTCTTTCACTCTTGTGCGTTCGCGCAGATACGTCGCTATATACAGTCGCGTTATTTGCGTAAGGCGAGGTGAGTGTTTTATGTCATGTATGTCGCTGCGCGTTGTATCTTACGTTCTTCTGGTGTCAGGAGCAGAGCTGCTTGGTTTGTGACCATGGGCAGAGTCGGGCGTAAACTACCTGTCGCTCCTGTGTATCATGACTGGTAGTAATGTTAACGCGTCAAGTTATGCGTTCTCTCTTGGCACATAGCCTTGCGCCGAGTTATGTATGTGTTCTGCAAGCGTCAACCTGACAACTGCGCTGCAAGCTGCGGTCCCGCAGCTTTCCAGACAAGCTCCCCGTCTCCCCGTCCAATTCCCCGCACTCTCCCCTTCGGGCGCCTTCTCCCTTGTGTCCCGGCGGTAATACTAATACAGGCCCGTGCCATCAAGCTCGTCCTGGTGGATATATTCTAGGTTCGAAGCTACGTCTCGTTTTACCCACCTACGTAAACGCCCTCATAGATGCAGCCCCACCGGTGAGAATCGGTATTGTCGTTCCCTTTGGGCGTGCGCAGTGCGACGATCTCGGCTAGCTTGTTATAGGACAAGTGCTACGACTCTGCTTTGGTGCAGGCTCGTAGAAAACCCGCGGCGGTGAGCAAATCATTTCATGTTAGCCAGTCACGTCATGTTGATGTCAAGCAACACACCGCATTCGCAGCAAAGTTGCAGTAAAGGCCGAGATTTGGGCCCCGTGGTTTCTCGCAAGTTCCGTTCAATTGAATCTGGGATCGGTGCATCACGTGACTGATCAGGCCAGCGAAGGTCACATCGCTATCGCAGCTGCCTGTTTGGGCGGACTGCTCGAGTTTTTGCTACGAGGCCTGCTCGATGATCGCCTTCGGGTCCATGCGGGATGGCGAGGCTCGAGCAGCCATCCCATACTTAAACTCCAGGCCGTCCTCGAGCCTGCGCCCCATACGCTTGCCCCTGACCCCTGCCCCGCCCCCGCACCTCGCTTATTCACCCACCGACCACAGCCATGCCTATCAAGGTCGTTCACCCGGTCGTCCACCACAAGGCTCTCAAGACCGCCTTCACCGGCGTCGAGCACTCGGCGTCTACGCCGGAGGCTCCCGTAGCCCAGTTTCGCGGCATCAAGTATGCCAGCATCCCTGCTCGCTTTCGCCAGTCCAGACTATGCACCTCCTATCCCACTCACGTCGACGCGACGAAATATGGGTACGTGCGCATCTCTGTAGGGCTCGCGCTCAGCCTGACTGTCGCGTAGTCCAATATGCCCTCAGGTTCACGTAAAGGGCGCCGAGGCAGACATGTTCGGCCTCACAGAGGATCAAGTTCCTCAACAAAACTTCAAGCAGCACGAGTTCGAGTGTCTCAACCTGATAATCACCTGTCCAGGCGACATCGACTCCAGCTCGCGATACCCCGTAATGATATGGATTCATGGGGGCGGCAATACCGGCACCGGCTCAAGCTGGGTGTACGACGGCGGCGCCCTCGTCCGCAAAAGCATTCTCATGGGCAAGCCTATGGTCCTAGTAACCTTCAAGTACGTGGCACCACAGTCGCTCATAGCGATATCATACTGACGTTCTTCATTCAAGCTATCGATTAGGTATTTTAGGGTTTGCCGCCGGGTCCAGTCTGCAAGAAGACAACCTTGAGGCAGGTGACGAGGGAGTGGGCAACTACGGTACGCGAGCGCTTCTCTCATAGCCTGAGAAGCACCTGACTTACCGATCTCTCCGCTCCACAGGCCTCAGGGACCAGCGCAGAGCTATGGAATGGGTGCACCGGTACATCACCGAGTTCGGCGGCGACCCCAGCAACGTGACGCTGTTCGGCGAGTCCACCGGGGCTGCTGACATCCTCTGCCATATGCTGTCCGCCAAGAACGAGGTGCACCCTCTGTTCCACCGCGCCATCGTGCAGAGCGCGATCGTGGACCACAATGTCCCGGACGTGCATACTGCCGGCTGGCACCTGTCCAGGATGATGTCCGCGCTGGGCGTTCGCTCGCTGGAGCAGCTGCGCGCTGTCGATGTGGAGAAGCTCGTCGTCCTCGGCCACCACCATCACCTGCGTGCGACAGATGACGGTGTCTTCTTCCGCAAAGGCTGGAAGGAACTCCTCTTCCCAGAGCACCACCACCACCATGCCGAATCGCACGCCCATGTTGAGAAGCACGCGCCAAAGCTTCCCCATTCCGACTCGCACCACCACGTCCCTGGCGTGCACCACCACCACCACGCCCCTTCGCTGCAACCCATGATTATCGGCGACATCTACTCCTCGTCGCACCTCTACTCTCTGCCCGCTTCGCTATGGACGCCCGACGGCGTCACCCGGCGCATCCGCGCCATCTGCCAGTCACTCTCCAAAGCCTCCGCGCTCATGCGCGCCTACGACATCCACGCGCACACCGACCCCGAGGACCTGCCCGACAAGGTCCTCGAGCTCATCACCGACGCGCGGCTCGCGTGGCCGACGGAGTGCGTCGCGAACGGCGTCAGGCGCGCGCGCGGAGGGCGCGGAGTGTACCGCTACGTCTTCGACCAGGAGGGCCCCGGGCGCGGGCCCGTCGACCTCGCGTACGTGTTCGACAATGTGCCGATGCCCGCGGCGATGTCCTCGCCGGACCTGTACCCCAGCTCGTTCTCCGATTCGGACGACGAGGACGAGGACGTCGAGATGATGTCCGCGTCGGCGAGCTCGGGCTCGGGCTCGTACGACGACCCCGACTGGGGGATGTCGGTTGTGGACGAGTACTCGTACGCGCGCGTGCGCGACGCGGTGCAGGAGCGCTGGATCGCGTTCGCGTACGGCGAGGCGCCGTGGAACGAGGACAATGTCTTCGTCTTCGGGCCGGAGGGCGAGACGGGTGAGCGCTCGTGGTGTATCTTCGAGGGCCGCCGGAGGCGGCAGACCTGGCGGGAGGCGCTAGAGCCGCTCGGGATGTCGCTCGTCCAGAAGGTCGGGTTGGAGCTCAGTAATGGCCCGCCTCTGGGTATGAAGCATCCGCTCTGATTGTACCATTTCCTTTTGTTCTCTGTGTCGTCGGGTCCCCAGTCTGCTGAAAAACGGTGCAGTCTATTATCTATTGCTATCTTTATTGCTTTCCGCATTTCTATGCTTCCCTCGCCGTTCATCTCACTGCTCTCGCTGTTCTCATAGTATATGCCCCACATCATCACTAGTTCATTCTTCACATCATCACTCATCATCATCCACACTATGACATCCTGTTCATACATTAGCACCCTTGTATTGTAGCAACGCCCATGAATGTAGCGCCTATCTAGTATGCACAACAATAGATGAATCCTACAGATACAGCAGTGAATAAGCGGCTAGACGACGTTGAAGCCCGTCTCGTGCCAAGATTCGCGACGTTGAATCTTTGATATACAGTAATGACCATGCGCTCTCTAGTACCATACCCGCAACTCCCTTCCACCACACGCACCCTCTTATCTAATCGTCGTGCCAGCCAGCAGGCTTCTGCAGCTGGGAGACATCCACGCCGGGCAGGGGCCACTTCCGCGCCCAGTCGCGCACCTCGCGGCGCAGGACTGCGACCTTCTCGCTCTTCGCGGCGACGCGCTCGAAGTCCTTGAGCAGCTTGCTGCCCGCCTCCTGCTGGAGCTCGAGCGAGAGCTGCACGGCGCGGTGCAGGAAGTCCGCGACGACCTTCATGTCCGCCTCGAGCATGTCGCGCGAGGTGAGCGCGGACGTGCCGAGGCGGATGCCGCCGGGCGCTTGGGCGTTGGCGTCGCCCGACACGGCGTTTTCTGCGAGAGCGTGTTAGTTGAGATTGCGCGATGACGGGTGGAACGGAGACGTACTGTTGATGGTGATGTGCATCAGATCACAGATCTTCTCGACCTTGCTGCCGGTGAGCTTCAAGGGTCGCAGGTCCCAGAGAATCAGGTGATTATCGGTACCATCCGTTTGCAGTTTGTAGCCGTGCGCTGTAGAGCAGGTCAACATCGATTTCCCAAGCTATGCATGAGAAGACGTACATGAGAGGGCCTCAGCCAGAGCACGGGCATTCTTGATGACCTGCTTCGCGTAAGCCTTCCACGTAGGCTGGCATGCCTGGTACAAGGCGGTAGCAATACCGGCGATAGTCTACACGTAATGATGGGGTAATACATAATTCATACACTTCACAGTAGAGCCTACTCACGTTGTTGTGAGGACCACCCTGGCAAGCTGGGAAGACAGCCTCGTTCACCCGCTTCTCCAGGTCGCTCGCCTGAGCCGAGTCCTTGCGGAAGAAAACGAGACCGGCGCGGGGACCGCGGAGGGTCTTGTGCCTAGTTCGGCGTATGTCATCTATCGATACTCCGGGGGACGTCGGACCGGAAAGTCCACTCACGTAGTAGTAGTGACCACGTCGCAGTACTCGAAGGGGTTGTTGAGCTCCTGCGCAGCGACCAGACCGCTGGTGTGGGCGATGTCGGCCATCAGGAAGGCGCCGTGCTCGTCACAGACTTTGCGCAGAGCTGCGTAGTCCCAGTCACGGGGATAAGCGGAGGCACCGCAGATGACGAGTCTGGGCTGTGATAATTGACATAGCGTCAGTGTGCATTCCGAGCTGACGATCGGTGAGAATAACCAACCTTGAAGACTTTCGCCTGCTTGGAGAGGCCCTCGTAATCGATGAGCTGTGTCGAGGGGTCCAGGCTGTAGGGGAAGGACTGGAAGTAGATCGAGGAAGCAGTGATCTTCTTCTTGGCGGTGTAGTAACCGTGGGTTAAGTGACCACCGTCAGGGAGACCCAGGCCCATCAACCGATCTTGCGGTTGCAGGAGGGCAGTCAAAGCAGCGAAGCTAGGAATGAAAGTGAGAGGGATGCTATCAAGTCACAGACTCCAAATGTACGTACTTTGCGGTCTAGATACCAAAACGTTATCATTTAAGCTGCGAGGTCTCATTTGAGCCTATGTCTGCACTTACACTGCCAGAGTACGGCTGCACATTGACCCCCCACTTGGCCGGGTCCAAATGGAACGCCTCCAGGGCCCGCTTGCGGCACAGGACCTCGAGCTCGTCGATGTACTCATTACCACCATAGTACCGAGCGGAGGGCAGACCTTCAGAGTACTTGTTGGTGAGAATGGAACCATTGGCCTCCATCACAGCCCGGCTGGTCAAGTTCTATCACAGAGGATTGATCTAATCAGTCAAATGCAGGGCAAGCAACTGCCTGGGAGCGTACCTCCGACGCAATCAGCTCGAGGCCGGAGTACTGCCGCCATGTCTCCTTGTCAATGATGTTTTGGACCTCGGGGTCGAGCTCTCTCAAGGGGGCGTACAAGGGCTTGTTCTGTCCGATTCGTTCATTAGCTAAGTGAGTCAACCCGCCCGATAGAGGGAGGAGACGTACAAAGTCAGGCGTGTTGGCGGTGGCCATGGTTGCTCTGGGGAAACGGAAGGAACGGACAGGGAAGGTGGTGGTACGGGAAAGAGGTCGAGCGAGCAAACGATACATCCGCAAGAAAAAAATCAAGGGTTCCCTTAAAGCAGTTGTACTTGAACCGAATCAAAGGCCGGATAAAGCCGAATAGTGTGGCGGGGCGTCTATCACAAATGGAAGCTCCGCCGCCACCGAGAAACACCTCTTCTCCGCTCAATCCCCGACACATCTGATGTGTTTTCAGTTTATGGTCGGCCACGACGAGTTCTACCCAGAGTCGCAATCGCTGGTCTGTATTGAGGTTAACCGCAGCGGTCGCGTAGAAGCTGCTCACGAAGGCAGAAAATCGTCGTAAAACCGCTGATAATTGCCGGGGGTACGGGGGGTTTCTGTCCTCGGCGGCCTGCACCGTTCACTTCGGTTGATCTCCCGCCGCACTGGTTCCCCTCGCAAGTACCAGATAAGACTCGAATATATGGGCAGAGAATGTGAATGCGACGACTCAGGGAGGAAACCGTGCATACGTAGCGCTTCCGAGCAACAGACCCCTTACTTGGTTGCACCTGGATTGCTGTACGATTCAAGCTGCATCCATGCTATGCTATCGTTCAACACTCCCCCTGCTTCCTTTGTCACGAACCATGCTCTGCAAAGCATGTTTTCGGCCTCAGCCGAGACACAGCTGCGGGAGAGTATACAAGCCACCGCGCCCGTGCTACTCTACATTATTCCTTAGACGATGATGTACAGCGAAAACGACGACGACTCAATTGCGCCATCTATCTTCCTGACTCCTCCTGAGACGCCCTATCCTAGTCCACCTGCTTCTCCTGAACCTGAACAAGTGAGTATACTATTCCCGGCTACGACAACCTATCGATGTCTGATCCTTAGCAGATCGAAGGGGATCATGCTAGATTTGAAGTCTCCGACATCGTCGAGTCGCACTCTGAAGTAAACGAACAGCTTGGAGGATCTGGAACGACAGACAGCCCTGTGATATTGGACCCAATCATAAATGGTCAGGAAGCAGGGGAGCAACTTGGGATCGAGCCGACAGGTCCGACTCAACCCCAGGCAACACCAGAAATTCTTCTATGCAGCAGCTGTAACCGCGAGTACAAGACCAAAACCGCACTGGAGCAGCATTACCGCGACACAGCAGCGCACCGTGACGAACCCGCGGTCTATTGCAACAATTGCCGTCGCAAATATCCCTCGCAGAAGGCATTGGAGCAGCACTATCGCGATACTGTCGGGCATGAAATTGACGTATGTGCCGTTCGCATGCACTTGGCGTTAAGCTAGACTGATGAGTTCCAAAGGGTACTTTCTCGGATGTATCGCCCGTTTATTGCCCCACTTGCGGGCGCAGGTATGCGTCACAGAGAGCTATGGAGCAACACTGGAAAGATACTGTTGGCCACGCCCCGCCTAACTATGTTCGATCCTCTGTGAGTGCCCGTCGAACAAGTGTTCTTCTCGCCTAGCTGCCGACATTAATCGTCTGCATATCTGCAGCCGCCGGCCTGGTCTGCCGACGATCACCTGCGCTGCTCGGCATGCACCCGGAAATATCGCACCAGGCAGGCATTAGAGCAGCACTGCAAGGACAGCGCCGGCCATTCACCGCTCGTCGCTACGGTCAGGGGATGATGGGGTCGGTATAAAGGACACTGAGTTACATTGGAAGGAGTCTTCCACAACATCGTTGATCTTGTGGCGAGTTCCTTTCAGCGTACTTCTGATGTATTCTTGGTTTGATTTGATTTGACAAACGGACTCTCCGTCTCTCCGAACGTGGGAGTTTCTCTGTGGCCATGCACTCAGTCCTCAACGTGCAGTTGCCTCGTGGATGGCTCACGCCCATGACGGTAAGTCACGAGGCTGCAATGCGACTGCCTCATCTGGATTCAGAAGGGCTACAACCTGGTACTACCTTACCAGATTGTTGACGTCCTCCACTGCTTTCCATCGCTGTGCAACATGGTATATTGCAACGGCCCGCTCTGTAACAAGAAATGGTTTCCATCCGCTGAAGCTTTGGCGCGTCACATGTGGGATTCCCCAAAGCACTCCCGCTGCAAGGCTTGCAAACGGGGGTTCGTCGACGTAAATGCCATGCGAAATGTACGTGATATATGGTTCTTCCTCTCGTCTCACCTGCGACGATTTATGTTTTGTGGTGTCCCGAACAGCACAGGGCTGCCGCGCACGGATGGCAGGGAAACGCATACAGGTCTACTAGTATGTACGAGGTGGTCACCCAAGGCTACATACCTCCGGAGTTGGACCTGCGCGATTCCGCTGTTTCTGTGGAGTCGCCGAGTACGGAAGCCGGTCGTCCCAGCGATTCTACAGGTTTCACGAAACACAGTGATAAGAAGGACAGTATTGTGCGTACATGTTGGTACTCGCGACAAGCGGAACTCTAACACTATGAGCAGCAATGCTCACAAGGCGCATATCAGGCACGTAATTGCAGCGGGCTGATGACTATATACAGTTTTAATTGAAGCGAAACGGGTAGGATCGCATTTCTTCAAACGAGGATGCCTGTTGTCTATCTTGCGAGCGAAGGTTTGAGTCCTTTGCGGAGCTGCAAATCCATTACACGCGCTCTGCCTTGCATCCTACATGCAAAGAATGCGAGAAAGGCTTCAAAGATGGAGCATCTCTGGCTGAGGTTCGTCATCCCCCGCATCTCCTTTCTCCTACGAACCTGATTCCGTCGGATGTTAGCACCGTCTGGCTGTTCATATAAGTATATCCGGACAATCAACCAAGCAGGAAACCGGTGAGAGTAGCGCTGCCGATGAGGACGGAGTGAGCAAGTCCCGGGAGGCCGAAAGCCCACGGGAAGGTGACCGCTCCAGTCAGGAAGGCACTGAAATTCCACGCGCGATGTTGGATCGCGGCAATGGTAGTCCCGTCTCTTCCTCTGCCGACCTCGATAGTATCCGCATCAATATCACGTATCCCTCGGCCGGCGGAGAAGACGAAAACAAAGGGATTGGGTACGAAAGTACAGTGAGTATCTTATATCGATTTATATCTTCGGATGCACGAAACGACCTTTTCAAATGCATTCATCAGCTTGAGCTTCCTGATTCCAATAATGCCGCATGCCAAACTGTATCAGCAAGTGCCAGCTCGCGGCCTCCTGCGTTCATTGTCACAAGTGAGGAGGATACCTGCACGAAGTCCTTCGTCTTTCCTGCCGACGCTTCAACGATCAGACCGCTGCCGCTTCTTAAAATTTACGAAGATGAGGGGAAAATCACCGATCTTTCGGATTCACCCACAAGCGTAGAGGCTCTCTCGTCTCCTCCTTCTTCATTCACTGCTTCATTATCCCCGCTTTCTGAACGAGCGGATGATGATGACCAGCCAGTGTTGGAAGAAGGAGCGGACTCCGAGAGTATAACTACGACATCAAGTAACGAATTAACAAGAGGCGCGAATTTTCCTCCCGCTACCGTGATCTCCAGTGGCTGTCCGACACCCATCGCAGAAGCGGTCTGTGAGTGCTCAGTTTTTGATTTCATGTGGCTGAGAGTACGAGTCTAGGTGTAGTACCAATGGTAGTGACAGTCCAGAAGGGGGTTCCGCAAAACCCCACTCTGAAGGCATCACAGGAGTCCCACTCAGAGTGTGATGCATCGAGCTATCAAGAGGCATCTTGCCAGACACTGGCGTATCCTTCGCTGCGCTGTAGAATCTGTCATTTGGACCCTCCGAGAATAATGACGGCCACTATGTGCGGTCATCTATTTTGTAACTCGTATGTCAACTCCACGATTACATACACATACGTCCTCTCATGCGGAGACATTTGTCGTCCCAGGTGCATTGTCGGGAAAATCGTCGCGAAGCCGGAGTGCCCGTCATGCAAGGCGCCAACCCTTCTTTACTGTTTATTTAAGCTGGATCTGGACCGGTAGACCTCAGCGGGGAAACGTCAGCTTGACACCCGTTCTCGGTCGATATATCGAATCACGATTGTGTCGTACGTTGTGCCGCCTTGCGTTGGAGCGGGCTTCCTCCGATCGGTGGCTGGGAATGTGGGACCATGTCCAGTAATCTATGTCCCTTGCGGATGATGTGCGTTTGCCTCGTGCTTATCTAATTATTCCTTGACACCGTGGTATGGCTCGTGGTGGAAGCATACCTATACACGAGGTCGAAGATGGGAAGGGTTGTTTGCTGACCATCCCTCCCTAAACTTGATCGCCAGTTTGAGAGCACTCTGTCGGCGCCCATCATGTCTCGGCTAGTATTCTGCGACGGCCCCTCCTGTTTCAAGAAGGGTTTCAGCAACCGATATGCTTTGGCTCATCATCTACTCACTTCCCCGTCGCACCCTCACTGCTCGTCTTGCAACGTGGGTTTCAGGACTGAGTCTGGCTACGTCTTGGTATGAATAGGTAACTAGGGAGAAGGCAGCCCTGACTGATTTACTGAATAGCACTGGAAGAACCACAAAAACCACCGCGACAATCCCGAATGCGACATCTGCAAGATACGCTACAGGTCGTACGAAGAACTAGACGAACACTTCAGAACCGCTGCAAAGCACCCCAAGTGCCACCCGTGCAGAAAGGGGTTCTATGACCGGCACTTGTTGCATGTCGTGAGTTGCGATCCTGCATCAAGGATATGCCGTCAAGCTTTCACGTACGGAGCAGGAGCAGAACAATACTAATTGTTTTATCTAGCACCGGCTATACAAACATACAGATATGGCAGGCAATCCTCCGGGTCAAGCACAATCACTTGTACTTGCTCCCTCGAGTTACCCAGTGAGCGTTGGTGGGTCCGCGAGCGGGGGTGTAGGCGTGACCTACACACAGGGGCCGACAAATCCTGTAACGCATACCGCAGCACCGCAGCCGCTTCCAATCCTCACTTCGGTTGTTGAAGTGAATCACAATAATCCCGCACGCATTACCTGTCCATGTCCAGCGTGCGAGAAGCTGGTATTCGCCTGCAAACAAGCTTTTACCGAGCACCTGAAGACCTCGGATTCGCACATCCAATGCTGTAAAAAAGGATTCAAATTGGAAGGGCATTACATGGCCGTAAGTGATGATTTATGGACATACCCGCTCAGAAACCATACTGAGGAGAATATAATGGGATCAGCATAGGAAAACCAGTCCTGATCATCAGCCGCAATGCCCAATTTGCGACGAATGGTTTTCTTCGTACGATGAACTCGACGAACATTTCAGAACAAGCGGGCGGCATCCCACTTGCGAACGATGCTCGAAGGGGTTCTACGATGCCAAGATTCTCAAAGTGGTTTGTATGTCCTAATATTCACCGAGCCATCCATTTTGATCCTTCGGTGTTGGCTTACTCTGCAGCATAAGTTGTGCTCGCATCAGCTAGTGGCCTGCAGTCTATGTCCAGAGCTCGGGAAGACGTTCTACGAAGAGGATCTACCTAGCCATTATCTGAAGGCAAGCAGACACCCCATTTGTGACGCTTGCAGAGTAGGCTTCGAGAGTCATGCATTCCACCAAAAGGTGCAACGCTACCATACTTATTCAGCTGACAACCGAGGGACTGACTCTTCTTGACTCCGTACCAGCTGGCACCCTTCCGGGGTCCCACAGCGAGGCGGTCATTAGAGTAGTTTCTACATCCATAATTCCTCTCTCAGGCGACTTTCTGCTTCCTACATCTGCTTCTGTTCCCACTCTATCCACTACTTAAAATACCTAGCACTAATACCTCAGGTATGTCCGGTACACCAACTGACAAGACAGGCACTGTCAACGACCCCACGACGAAGACCCCGGGCAGCCGACCCGGACTCCGGTCCGATCCGTGGGCGGGAGCTCTCACCGGCGCGGTCAAGGACGCTCCGTCTGCGAAGAGTTATCTTATCAAGAAGAACTATTTGCTTGAGGTGGAAGAAATCACGCTTGGTAAGCTAGCGCATGCCCTAGTAGCCTCCACGAAAGAGACGTCCGGCGGCCGTGCCTGGAAAGAAGCTGTATTGGCGGTAGCGATCCTCCTGCGAGACGAAGAAGTCTCCAATGTGACGAACAATCTCTGTGAGGCTGTGAGCCGACGAATCGACAATATGGAACAGGCCACCATCACAAAGATCAATGAACTGGTAGCAAAGGTAACGACACAGACTAACACAACCCACATGACCACAGGGACAACGCTATACCGGGATGCTCTTCTGCGACCCGGTCCAACGTACACAGCACCGGACGCCTCACCAGTTGAAGTACGAGCCCGAGCACAGGCCGAAATCAGAGCTCGCCAAATCCTCATTGACATCGCTGACCCCGACGCCCGAAAAGACGTACTTAATCTTGCCGACAAAGTTCTAGTCGACAAAGCCAATTCCATCATCCGCGACCTCTGGCCTGACAAGATAGGATCCTGCAACATAGCAGCAGCCTCCAAGATATCCACTGGAGGGATTCTATACGAGGTACGTACCCGGGAAGGCGCTGATTACTTACGACAGAACTCCGGCGCCTTCGAAGAACGGTATCATCCAACGGCGGTCATTCGCGATCGACAACCCTGCCCAGTCCTTGCCGAGTTCGTGCCCATACAGTTTGACCCCGACCGCCCCGATGACCTTCGCGAAATCGAGGAAGTCAACGAATACGAACCCAACTCAATCACACGCGCCCGCTGGATTCGCCCTATCCACCGCCGAAAGCCCAACCAACGAGTTGCGCACGCCATACTATACTTCCGCGATCCGCAAACGGCAAACAGCGCTATTACTTCAGGGCTAGTTATCTGTCAGAAGCGTCTACGTGCACGTCGGGAAGCTGCGGAACCAATCCGATGCGCAAGGTGCCAAACCTACGGTCACATCGCAAGGGACTGTCAAGCTGAAGGAGATACATGCGGAACGTGCGGCAAGGACCATCGCACGACACAATGCTCCTCCAGGATGGTATACTGCACTAACTGCCACACTACTGACCATGCTAGTTGGAACAGGGACTGCCCCGTCTTCCGACGGGAATGTGAGCGGCTCGACATCCGACGCCCTGAAAATTCACTCCCCTATTTTGTTACTGACGAAGCCTGGACACAGACCATGTGCATCCCGCTGACCTCCGCCCTAAACCCCAGCCTCCGTCGATCAGTACCTCTGGACACCCTGCTCAAGACACAGCAACCGATCCCACGACGTGATCACAGCATGTCATCGCAACGTTCGGTACCCTCTCGCCCACGATCTCCCACCCCCGGTACTCCCGGCGCTCCCGGCGCTCCCCCAGCGCCCGCCAACAGAGATCAACATACTCGCAGCCATAGCCGACAGTCGACGCTCGATGGCTTTATCTACAACGGATCACAACGCCATGTCTGACGACCCTTCTCGAAGTGCCGGACAGTTACGAATCTGGCAGGAGAACCTCAACAAGTCAGTCCACGCAACATTCGATCTCCTCAACCGCGAACACCTCCACCGTGACTGGGACATCCTCCTCATCCAAGAACCATACATCGACCCCTTTAATAACACTAAAGCCACAAGTGGCTGGCGCGTAATCTACCCTACTAACCATCTCTCTAAGACAGCCCCGACACGCTCCGTCATCCTCGTCAACACTCGGCTCAGCACCAATGACTGGCGACAATTGGACTTCCCACACCCTGACGTTACCATCCTCCATCTCTGTGGCCAACGCGAGGCGCTCACGATCTGCAACATCTACAATACTGACAAGGATGACAACACGCTCACGGCACTCCGACGTTTCTGCGACCACGACCTGCCCCGATTCTGTCCCGAGGCCCCGAACAACATACTCTGGGCCGGCGACTTCAACCGGAAGCACCCCACCTGGGAGCTCCAGTCCAATGCGCAATGTTTTACGGCCTCGAACCTCCGACGTGCTCAAACCCTCCTCGATCATGTCGCCGACTTGGACTTATTCATGGCCCTACCGCCGGGAACAGCTACACTCGAACACAAGCGCCTGAAGAAGGAATACCGGCCTGACAATGTATTCCTGTCTAACCGCCTACAAGAACAGCTTGTGCAGTGCAAGGTCGAACGTGGCTGGACTCCAACGGGCACTGATCATTACCCGATACTGACCGTCCTCGACCTTCAGGTCTCAACTGCCGCACCGTCGGAAACACGTAACTTCCGTGACGTGGACTGGGCGAAGTTCCGGGACTCCCTCAAGATTCACCTCACAGCCCTCGGTGCCCCGGCGAGTATCACCACGATCGACGACTTCAATGCCCGCGCTCAAGGTTTACACGCCGCGCTGGCTGCTACCATCGAAGATCAAATCCCGCTCTTCAAACCTAGTACTCACATGAAGCGTTGGTGGACACGCGATCTCACAGCAAAACGCAAGGCCCTCCGCAAGGCTCGCAATGAGGCCTACAAGTACCGCTACATCGATGATCACCCCAGTCACGCCGCCTGCCGTGCCGTCGAAAAGGAATACCGGGATGCTATCCGATCCCAGAAGACCAACCACTGGCGGACCTTCATAGGTGAGGCTGAAGGTAATGACATTTGGACTGTCAACAACTTTATCTCGGGACCTATCGGCGACGGCGGCAAGACTCGGGTACCTACCCTCAAAATCAAGGACCCAGATGGTCGAGTAACCGGAGAAGCCTCCACTAACCAAGACCGATGCACACAGCTAGCAGGAGCCTTCTTCCCCGAGCCCCCAGCGCATTCCCTGGTCGACCCCGAGGAAATGGACGACTACCCTCCACCCGTCTCCAAGTTCCGCCCCATAACCCGAGCACGAATCCGAAGAGCAATAGCATCACTTGCAGGGCACAAAGCCCCGGGTCCCGATGGTGTCAAGAACATTGTCCTGAAAAAGTGCGTTGACCTCTTACTTGACCACTTATACTTTCTTTTCAGGGCAGTATTCGACCTCGACACCTACTATGCCCCATGGCTCGAATGGCACACAATTGTATTGCGGAAACCTGGCCGGCCCGACTACAGTATACCCAAAGCTTACCGGCCCATAGCCCTTTATGCCACCATAGGTAAGCTACTGACCAAGGTTATCACTGAGGATATCGCGTACATCAGCGAAAGGCATGGCGCCCTGCCAGCTAAACATTTCGGCGGACGCCCTGGACGCACGACATCCGACTCCATACTGCTGGTTACACAACACATCAAGCACGCGTGGCGGAACAAGAAAGTCGTCTCTATCCTCTTCCTGGACATTGAAGGCGCATTTCCCAATGTTGTCACTGAGCGGCTTCTCCACGACATGCGAGCACGTGGCATACCCGAGAAATATGTCCGCTTCGTCAAACGCATGTTGTCGAACCGCCGCACGAAATTGAAGTTCGACGACTATGAATCCTTCTGGATCGACATCATCAATGGCCTAGGACAAGGTGACCCGCTTTCAATGATCATCTTCCAGTTCTACAATTCGCATCTCCTCGACATCCCGAACGGCAACCGAGAAGACGCCGTTGCATTCGCCGATGACGCGGCCCTAATAGCGATTGGTCGAAACTTCACAGAGACAACCGCCGCTCTCAAGGACATGATGGAGCGACCCGGAGGCGCCTTTGAATGGGCAGAGAAGCACCACTCCAAGTTCGAAGTCAACAAATTTGGTCTCGTCCACTTCGCCAGAGCCCGCGTACCCGAGACCAACCCCTCTGCCACTCGGAAAACCAAGCCTGCACCACGGCCCAGCCTGGAACTCAGAGGTACGATCATAAAGCCCCTTGTTACTCACAAGTTTCTAGGGGTTATCCTTGACCAAGAACTACGATGGAAGGCGCACGAAGACTATGTTGTGACCAAGCTTGCCCAGTGGACATATCAACTCCGGCGGCTTAGCAAGACCACCTATGGCCTCCCACCAAAAGCTGCCCATAGGCTTTACTCCACGGTAGGTATCCCTAAGGCGATGCACGCTGCTGAGGCCTGGTATACGCCAGTCCGAACCTCCACTGGCCGTAAGTATCGTGCCGGATCTGTTGCGGTGACACGGCGTCTTGCAACCATTCAACGCTCGGCGGCTGCCTGTATAACAGGTGCGCTTCGCAGTACTGCTACTGACACCTTAGATGCCCATGCGAACCTATGGCCGATACATCACCAACTCAACCTGGTCTGTCACCGCGCCACCCTCCGCCTCGCCACGCTTCCCGAGACCCATCCGCTACACCCAATTGTTCGACGCACCTCCCGACGGTATGTGAAACGACACCGCTCGGCCCTTCACGAGCTGTTCCACCACTTCGAAATCCGGCCCGAGGAAATCGAGACCATCGACTCTGTAGGACCCCCGCCGAACTGGGAAGCTCCCTTCAAGACGCATATCGCTGCTGGAAAAGAGGCTGCAATAGCAGAAGAAGCAACAATCGCAAGCGCTCCTATCCGTGTGTACTCCGATGGGTCAGGCTACAAAGGTAACATCGGAGCTGCTGCTGTGCTACTGAAACCAAATAGCCCGCCGACAACCCTCCGCTACTGCCTTGGCCCGACTAACCGACAAATCGTCTATGGCGGCGAGGGTATAGGTGTCCTCCTCGGTCTAGAGCTCCTTTGCCGCGAGCCAACCCTGGAAGGTAACATTCATATAAGCCTTGATAATACAGCTGTCATACAGGCGTTACCATCCCACCAACGAAGACCCGGTTTCTACATCCTCCAGCACGTCCGACGAGCGGCTCGGCTTCTCCTCCAAGACAACCCAGCCCTGAAGCTTACTATCCGATGGTCTCCTGGGCATGAAAAGATCCCCGGAAATGAACATGCAGACCAAGAGGCAAAACTCGCTGCAGAAGGTAAAGTCAGTCCTAACGACCAACTACCACAGGTTCTCTGCCAAGGCCCGCTACCGCACAGTGTCTCCGCGATCAAGCAAGCCTACCGTGCCCAAACGAAACGCACGTGGCAGATCGAATGGGCGCGATCCCCTCGCTATGCCAAAACCGCAGCGATTGACGCCAAACTCCCGTCGGCTTCATACCTGGACCTCACGGAAAGCCTCACACGTCCTCAAGCTTCCCTCATTATGCAACTGCGCACCGGCCACGTCCCGCTGAATGGCTATCTACACCGCATAGGCAAGGCGGATTCACCTGACTGTCCCCACTGTCCCGGTCATCGCGAAGACGTCCGACACGTTATTCTCGAATGCGACCAGTACCGACGCGCCCGCCACACCCTGCAGAAGAAGCTTCGCCGCACTGCGATCCATCTACCGACGCTTCTGTCCCGCCACGTCAAACCCCTGCTGAAGTATCTACACCAAACCGGACGATTCAATCCAGCCTACGGTGAGAGCTTAAAGCCTAAGTGATCAGTTTGACTACCTTTGCCTCCTAGTCATCGCCAGTATCAATGCCTAAACTACCTCAACTTTAATTGCTATACCAATCATCCAATAATCACCACATCTATATTCGGGATGCTCAAAGAGGTGGAAACCCATCAAATCCTGGTCTTCATCTTCTTTGGGGGCGACGAGAGCCTACAGGCTTTGGCAGAGGAGCTCAGTAGCTTTTTCCCCACAGGGGTTTTTTAATGCGCTGGGCCGGGATTCCTGCCTTTGACCTTCTTTTCTTTTGAACATCATCTCACTCCGCCACCGCCGTTACATTTCTAACAAAGGTCTCCCGCGAGCTCCGCACCTCAATCGGGGGGAGCTACGCATTGTTTCAGTCTCACTTCCGCGTCCTGCAGCATAGATTGTAGCATGTTGTATGTAAGGTCCAACATAAGGGCAACGCCCTCGGGACCATAATTGGATTCAAAAAAAAAAAAAAAAAAAAAAAAAAAAAAAACCGAAGGGACTGACATACCATTCTAGCATGATGCAGAGGTGCACCCTGTGGTTGATACTGTGAGCATATTCGACTATCGTCTCCCGCCTGGATGTCCTCACTTATGTGCAGGAAGCTCTACGGAGTGACGAGGCGCATGGCATGGACAGTTTCGTACGTCTCAGACACCGAGACCAGCGCAGATCATCATTGATTCGAAGTTACAGACTACGGCGGATTCAGAGTCCGAAGTGGCCCACGCGGCGGATGAAACAGTAGATGACAGTGGCAGCACGTCGCAGGTACGTTGCCGGCGGTTTACGCTGTCCGCTTGAGTCGCTTGAATATCTGAATTGCAGAATACCGTCCACGCCATTCTCGTCAACGACGGCACCGGCTTGAATTTGACCGGTCTGGCAGGCAACATTCTCCGGATAAAGATTGTCGGATTGGGCGACGTAGTGTCATCAGGGAAGCAGACATCGACCTCCATAGGAGCGACCGAGATCAGCTGTACCCAGCCACAGGCTCCGGCTGTATCAGCCCCAGAGCTCTTTGCTGCCCTGAGGAATCCATGGGAGTCTGTGCAGACTCGCCCGGGGAACGGGTTGCATGCGGCTCATCAAGACCAGGAATCTCGACCAGAGTCTGTACCGAAGCCGCCGGAGCCTGAGGCCCATCACACACAAGCAGACACAGAGGCGGCTGAAACTGTCCAGCTGCTAGATTGGCGGGTGGAGGACGAAGCGAAGGATCGAGCGTTTGTCGAAGATGTGGCGTTTAATCCATGGGTCAGTAGTCTTCTTCGTGTTGGTCGCTAATTGACGGTCGAACCTAAACTCAATCCAGGATTAGATTAGACGTCTCTCAGGATCATCCTCGAATTGAGCTCTCGGTAGCTCTAAGTTTTCAGCGTACAATACGCCCTGAATTGGCTACAGAGGACGTACATTCGTCTGGCCTCTGCATTGTAGTATCGTCCGCGACATATCTTGTAACACCATCCATATATCTGTGTTCTGCAGAAATGATTCCATAATATCATCCTCAACAAGAAATAGACCCAGGGAACGATAGTGAGCAATTCGGACACCGTCAAGAGATCCCGGATTACAGTTCGCGCATAACCTGCCCGAAGCGACACCCACTGGAAAGGCGCAGCATTCACTGCCTCTCAACCAGTTCCTTGAGCGCCACCGCCTGCGCATCAAAGGCCTCCTGCAGGCCCTGCTCATACAGCGTCCGCAGCACGGGCGCCAGCGCCCCCTCGTACCCCTCGCGGCTCTCGTACAGCACCTTCCCCGCGTCCGGCCCGTCCGCAATTACGCTCGCCGCGGACCAGCGCTCCGCGCTCAGTAGGGCGTACGGAAGCATGACCTGCTTCCACGCTACCCGGCGCAGGGCAGGCTCGAGCGCGGTTATGTTCTCGAAGGATACTTGGGAGTGCAGCAGGTTCGCAGGGGTGCTGGCGGAGACGGGGAGCGGCAGAGGTGGGATCTGTACTTGGAAGATGACGTGCCTGTTCGCGGCGAAGGTTTGCTCGGAGGCGGGGAGCGGGATGAAGGCCTCGTCGGTGAGCACGGCGGAGCTACAGTATGTGCGTTCAGCTGGCGATACTAAGGGGAGACGGTGAGTGGGGGTGGAGACACACCGGACGAATGGGTTCCAGTTGGGGTAGGAGGGGAAGTCGAGGATCGCCGCCCAGACGTCGTCGATGCTGCCGTTGATCGCGACGCGGGAGGATGCGTTGAAGAGGGCGGGACCCAGTGGCGGCAGGTTCGTCTGGTTTGTGCGGGGCGGGTCCGGCACGGCGGCGGCGATAGCCGCGGCACTGACGCTGGCGACAGCGACGACGACTTGGAGGAGCATTGGCACTCGATCAACACTAGAGCTTGGTGCTCTGGAAATCGGTATATGTATGTGGTGCGGGATAAGAGCGGCGGGGATGCATGGCAACCTCTCATCCTTTCGCGCATGAGTCTAGACCTTCTGAACTTCGTACGAAGAATCAGAAGCTGCAGGCTCCTCAGGGTATGCGGACGAGAAGAGCAGGTGGATCACAAGACCTTAACGGTGGTGGCTCATAAAGAAGATGCCCCAGGCGTCCGTGAGGCTGCACTGGCTGCATGTACCCTTCAATGCAATGGTACTTGAGATAGTATCATTGCGATGGATGTGCAACATACCAGGGACCTCCGATGGACTGCAGTCTGCAAGTCATTCGCCTGCTCGAAGATTGTCCTGTGATTCCAGAGTATTGCGATGCGGTGCAACTTCCTCCCCGTAGACGAACCAGAGGTACCCTAATCCTTCGGGATTGAGAGCGTCGATGGTGCAGCCTTTGCAAAACAAGTCGTCGGGGCTGAGGTGTGATCATCTCTTGAAATCGGCAGAGGGCCACTTCGGGCTATTTCTCTCTGCATGGTTCGCGATGCCGTTGTAGATGACCGGTCAGGTGTCCTCCATGACAAACGTGTACCATCCAGTCACCTTCAGAATCCTGATCTAAGATACGCACAGACACCCGAGAGCCCAACAGTGGCGTGGACCAGCAAGTACGCCCGTCCATCTTGTGGTATTGGGCTGCGTGGAGGAAGGGTCCCCGGCCATGTGAGGAAATGTGAGCATAAGTGCGGCTCCAGAGTGATTCAAAAGGCCCCTCAAGATATCGGCTCGACACTTTTGCAATCAATTACATAGATGATCAGTTACTAGAACTTCGGGAGTCAACAGAGCAATGCTTACATGGGTGCATACCTGACGAGCAAGTCCCTATTGTGTGGCAAAGCGCCGACACATCGTCAGTAATCCTTGACTCTCCCCTGCTCCCCCCAATCGTGAGAGAAAATGTACCCACTCACCACCCACCAGCGCCCTTCATCTCGCACTCGGACACCGGGGTTGCCACGATACGGCACATCCTGTCCAGGAGATGCCCTACCTTGGGAACTCATTAATACCCGAGTTGCGGAGCCTAGCGTGTAGGCTGAGCTGGGCGATTGGCACAGTCCAAGTACATCGCCATTTCGGCGACGTCGCAGGGGATGCGATGTCGACCTTTATCAGCGCGGGTAAGCACAGCACGAGACTGTAGATAGGGAGCTCTACATATATATTACCCACCGCCCGCAGCCTGAGCATTATTGAACGGCACAGACGTAATCAGCTCGTCATGCGGGGCAAAGTACGTCCCGGGCGCGAGTATATTGGCTGCTGATGGGGGAAGGGCGGTCCTGCAGGACGGCGCTCCCAGGGATTGTACGTGGGTCTGCTGTTTATAGCATGTCGGAGGAGGGGGGTTCAGTAGAAAGGATTGAAGAGAGCGAATGGTCGAGGAGGGACAAAGGAATGTTGACCTTACCATAGTCAAAGGTCTGGACATGGCACTTGTCGAGTCCAGCCACTGCGGACAATGGAGAGCATTGTGCAGGTCAAGAGAAATTGACCCCGACGCGGCGCGCGTTCGCATGACCCTGGCGCGACGGCGATCCGGGATGTGGCAGCGGGATAAAAACACATTGAATTGCTTTCGGTACTTCTCTTCCTTCTCGTTCTCAATATACAATGCGATGCAAAATGGAACAGTCCTGCACACTGGCGCTCCCCCCCTCCCTCCACAATAATAACACCCATAAATAAGTAAAAAATGGACTCGTCGTGATCTCAGGCGCCGAACGCAGCTCAAAACCCAGCCAGACACCCCTCGTCGCTCTCAGCAAGGTGGCAGCTCGTCATCGCCATGCGGCTCGAGAACGGGCGGTACGCGGGCGGCGTGTACTGCTCCTCGCCCTCGTCGTCGTCGTCCGCCTGGCCGTCCTCGTGGCCCACGCCGTGCCCGGATTCCCACCCGATCTCGAGCTGCGACAGGCGCTCGCGCACGTCGCGGTCGCGCTTGCTGCGGCTCTGCCGTTTCCGCCGCGCCTTGTCTTCGTCGCGCGATAGGGACGGGGGGAGCGTGCTGGTCGGGGTAGCGGTGGGGGTAGTCAAGGTCATGTGGTCGTTCATGCTGGTGTGGTCGTTAAAAGATAAATATGATGATTGCCTTCCTTGTTGTTTGATGTTTGGTATAGGTATGGGTATCTGGGCGGACGAGGAGGAGGATGAGGAAGAAGTGGATGAGGCGAAGGACGCCTGCAGCGGCGGCGGACTGCTGAAGCCATCGGACTCGTCGGATTCGGAGGAGAGATCGGGTATCAGCGCTGGGATGGGGAGGTAAGCGGCCGATGGCGGTGGATGGCTGGGCGCAAGGGTGGGCGTGCGCTCGGGATCGCTATCGCGATCGCCGGTCCTCTCCCTTTCCCTCTCCCTCCCGCGCAGCTGTATGCCCAGGCCCACGCCCGTATTCGCCTGCACGGCGCGCGGGTGCGGGTGGCTGCCCGTCCTCTGCGCGGCGGGCGCGTCGCCGAGGACGTACGTCTTGCCGGGGCACCCGCGCGCGGGGAGCGCGCACGCGTTGGGGGTGACGACGATGGGCGAGCGGTCGTACGACGACGGCGAGTGCGTCGTGTGCATCCGCGTGAGCTTCGGCGACGGCGGGAAGCGCACGCCCTGCTCGCGGGCGCGGCGCGCTTTTGTGGGGGACTCGAGCGGGGCGGTGGCGGGCGAGCGTTTGAGGATGGGGCGCGGCGGCGACATGCTGGACGGCGCCGGTGACATAGGGGACGTCGGAGTCGGCGGGGGCAGCTGTTAGCACTGGCGCGGGCAGGCCATCGCGGTGCAGTCGGGTGTGTTGTAGAAATACGCAGGTGGCAATTCACATCAAAATACTTCTCTGCCAGTCTCAACTGACCAGCCGGCAACTCCCGGTGGCGAGCCGCCTGCCCTGTTTGACCCGCGCCGCCACATCCATGGCCCTGCTGCATACCCCGTTTGTCCTGCTTACGGCTGGCCATGAGATTCGGAGGGCACGACGCTGGAAAGTGCACGGTCTGTTGCCTTTTGCTGCCAGTACCAACGCATGAGGCAGGGATCAGAGGTCGCCTGACGCACGCGCGGACTTGACGCGTTCTATGCCCGAGCGGCTCGCCTTGCGCTCGTTACCCCGCTGCCTTTCAAAGATGTAGTAAACTACGGCTCTTATCCATGGTACAGCGTATCTTCCCAACCGATACGCAAAGCTTGTCTGTAACACTTCATTTTAGCCTGTCATCGTGAGTCCCCGCTCGGCCTCATGGCGTGCCGCTGATTGGTGATCTGCGTGCGTTTGTAGGATAATCGAAGCCTGATACTCGTGTCCGCCCCCGGGGGTAATGCATTGTATGAACCCGCTCGGGGGCTGATGAGGCCCATATCCATTAAGCGATTAACCTTCTTGCTGCTTCGTGAGACGTAACCTGGGACCGCCGAACCTGGGGTAGTTTGAAAGTAATAGGCCCCGTCAAGATGGAACTCTGCAGAGCACACCCGGGGGCTCTGGAATAACCCCTCTGAGTTTGAACGTGGCATGTTGCCAGGATCTTAGGCCTCCGGCTTCAGGGCCGCTCGCAGCGCGGTATCAAACGCGCTTTCGTCCTGCCACTTTGATAGGTGTGCAGGTTGCTGTCGGTGGGTTGCATAGCCAGCAAGCCTCGAAACGTGGTTCAGAGCGGCACTCTCACCGCCTCTCGCAGTCTGCCTTTCATCTTCCCGGAAGCGGCTGAGATCCTCGGCCCTCTGTACGTCACCTTCCCCGCATTCTTCTCTTCGGCCTCACTCAGAATTTCTGACGACTCTGCTCACATGCCACAAACGAAACCAGGCGCAGATTCAGAGCGACGGCGGTTTCCCCGGAATTCCAGCGACTGGCATTTGTGGCGTCCGGATCTCGAGATACATGATAAGGGAACCAGCTACCGAGACGATTCGATGCTCCATGCTCCACGAGACCGCTGGTTTCTATTCCCCTGGCATATTCAACGGCTCAGTCTCGCTCCCGCTGGCTAGTAAGTCCGTGCTGATATTTGACTACACGGCAGGATGCGTTGGTAGGTAGGACTTGCCTGATATCGTCGAACTTGGCTTCCTCGTCGCTCCCAATACGCCAACAAAGTTCTGATTCACCACCTCGACCTAATACGCCCGGTGAACCCGCTGAGCGTCAACCTTATATACCCCTCCCACTGGCGATCGCCGTCCACCACCCCAATCCGGAAAACCGTCCAAGTTTTTCGAGGATCGGCGCGTTCTTTGCTATCTCTGGGAAAAGACTCACCGCTAGATCCGTTAGCTTCTTAGGTTCCCTTGGTGTCATACCAGCGGACCTTGGTTTCCAAGTTCGGTGTCAATCCAGCAGGTGTGAGCTTTGAGCTTGAGATATTGTGTCGTAACTGATGACCTGCTTCCCTCGTGACGCGCCGTGGCTAAGTGGATGCGGCTTTCCCTGACGCGAGGTCTCACTCGACTACTAGCCGCAGCAAACTCCCAGCTCGTATTAACCCTGGCCTCCCTGCACCGAAATTGCGATATCGAACGCGCACTCCCCCATAAGTATGCGTAATGCCCTTCCTGGCTACGACGGAGCCGGTAAATCCATGCATTCCCGTCATAATGGCCTTTCACCCGGCGTATCCTCGCCTTGCAAAAGGTTGGTCGTTGCGTCTAATCCTTCTGTACGTCACCTCTTCTTCGGACTCAGAGTCTTCTTGCTCCTGTGACGAACCTTGGGAGAAGTCTACTCACACCCCTTTCATCATGGGTTTTCGCGCAGTTCTACCAGCGACGAGGTGTTCTTCTGCGCGTCCGGATCTTGTTATCTGATAAGCCTGTATCGAGTTTTGTCCGTATTGATGCTCCACGAGGCATTGTGTTCCTGTCCCCGTAACCAGCGTTAGGCCCCTGTCTGGCTGGGTATTTCCCCAAGTGTGGCCGACTGAATACCATCTCTGCGGTTTCTGTGGACTTCCTGCAATCAGATCTCGTCGTGCAGTCAGTCTCCGATTCTCAGCTACCGCATCCTCAGTCACTTTGTCGATATGCTCGTACCAGGGTCAAGCTAGCGCAACTCGTATAGCTCCGATGCCGACACCACCATCCAGTATCATGTTCGCAGCTCCCTCGCCTTGATTTGGCAGACCGTCCAAGTTTTCGCAAGATCGACGGCTGTTTCGCTGCCTTTGGGAAAGAACTCGCGTTTCAATCCGATTTAACACAGTACGCAAGGTCCGTGGATGCTTACCAGGCTCGCTCCCGTAACTAGATCCCGGGTGTCCCTCGTGACATTTGCTGGGCCGTCTGGTCGTATCCTTGACCTAGCCGGCAGTCTCGTGTATGTCACGAATCCATGCCCATGAGTGAGTCGTTATCTTGCCAGATTGCATTTCTATGCTCCGCCCTCATTGTTTCCTGGTATTCTAACCCAGTCGGCGTGCGTGCTCGTCTGGACTTCGAATGGTTTCGCACACTCTGTACTAGTGGCCGGTGCAGATACCAACGGTCAGTGCATAGTTGACTCAGAGGCTGGGCTTCACCCCGAACATAGGTGATTGTGGTGATTAACCTTCGATCGTGAACCTGCCACCCATGGTCGCGCTCCCAGCTCCCAGCTCCCGCCTGACCCCCACACCATATCCTTGCCCAACAGTTGTATAAACATGATTCCTCGAGGGCTGCTTTCCTAGCTCGGAAGTCGTACTCCCCCGTCTTTTGATACCTTGGCAGCCCTTAATATGGCAGACTGCCAATGTTTTAATCCAGTCCACGAGGTTGCGTCCATCTCTTGGGGGGGAGCGTGACGGCTTTACTCCTTATCTGCAGGCCTCCTTTCGCACACTGTGGCATGTGGAGTTGCACCATGTTCAGTGGCTCTGACTATGATTCAACCTCACAAGCCACCTTGTGATGACGAGTGGGATAGCGCGGTTACATGGTTTGGGGAGCTGCGCACTTTGACGGCGGGATATCGAGCGTTGTATGTCAGGGACATCCCTATATTATTCGCATTCTGATCCACATACTTTGACATGGGTGAGTAGATGTTTGGTTCACCAGCCTGGTGCGTCTGCATTGGAGCTTGTCCGGAGCCGACACATTATTGACGTGTACCAGCAGTTTGCCCAACGCACCAAGTATCCTCTCTGGTAGTTGAGTGTGGATCAAAATTCTCAGTGCGAATTGTATGTCCCTCGCAAGCGCTGTATTCACACTTGCAGAAGTCCGCCCTCCTATCCCGAGATATGTACACGATACCGATAGGCACCGAGCGCCAGGTGATGGGGGATCCTCAATATGTGAATAATGCAAACGCCTACCGTCGAACTCTGTAACAGGACGTACGTGCACACTGCAGACATTGTGGGCACACGCATTGTACAGAAAGCCTGTCCATATGACTTCCTACGGATATGCAACACAGTTTCGAACAAATGGAACGAACCCCACCCCACTCCCTCGTACAAGTCTCCTCATGCAGTCTTTTCCACCTCCGTGTCCTTCGAAGATACCCTCCGACTCGGAACGAGTGATGTAGATCTCACCACTATCTAGAAGACCATCATAGTCCTGCCCCAAGACAAGACATAGAGCTGCTAGCGAAAGTGGATCCGGTTCACTCTTGACCACCATAATTTACTCCTTCCAAGTCAGACACGTCGGTTCGAAGGAGTGGTAAGAGTTGGTCGTGAAGGGACATTTGGCGTGAATTTTTGCATTATATACGGGCTGTCGTGCCACGTGGTCGGCATCTTTCCGGTGCTTGAAGCTTCGCAGGTCGCACTTGCATTGAACGTTCGAACGCGAACGCCTGCCGTGTACATGCTCGCTTTGCGCTAAAATGAGGTTCACTAAACCAGCTTGGGTGGCACACAAAGGTGGGGACGTGAATTTCGAGGGTAATCCAGCTTTAACATCTCCTGAGCAGATACATCCATCAAGGGCGACCAAACCAAGCGCCTCTCCATATTCTCCGTCCATGTCCACCCAGACGACTCTCGGATCGCTACAGGGGGCCTCGATGCGAAAGTGCGAATATGGAGCACGAAACCCATTCTGAACGAGGTGTCAGAGCTGTCGAACAAGCCGCCCAAGGCGCTATGTTCACTTACAATGCACACCGGGCCTGTCCTGTGCGTGCGATGGGCACATTCGGGGCGGTGGCTTGCGAGTGGGAGTGACGACCAGATCGTCATGATATGGGATCTGGACCCGTAAGTCTCTATGCAGGAAGGATATGGGGGCTGGCTGATCAGCTTACAGGTCTGCTAAAGGGAAGGTCTGGGGTTCGGATGAGGTGAACGTAGAAGGATGGAAACCTATGAAGCGACTACCAGGACATGAGAGCGGTATGCGTAACGTGGTGTATCTACTCACTACGGTATACTGACTGCTTGTAGACGTTACGGATCTCGCTTGGTCTCCCGGAGATCGCTACCTTGCTTCAGTAGGCTTGGACTCGCAGGTTATCGTATGGTGCGGATTCACACTAGGTTCGTCTGTTCCCCCTCGTCCATTTCAATACCAAAACCACCAAACCTTACCGGAACCCGATTGCAGAACGCCTGCGCAAACTAGACTCGCACAATGGTTTCGTCAAAGGTGTATGCTGGGACCCGGTTGGGGAGTTCCTCGCGACGCAATCAGACGACCGTTCGGTCAAGATCTGGCGCACAACCGATTGGGGCTTAGAAGCGGAAGTTAGGAAACCGTTCGAGGATTCACCTGGCAGCACGTTCTTCCGGAGACTGAGGTACATTTCCGTTGTCACCTGACTGAACTACATTGACGAGTTACTTAAGTTGGTCTCCTGACGGTGCACACATAACGGCCTCAAATGCCACTAATAACAAGGGTTTTGTGTTCATCGCAGCTGTCATATCGCGCAACACGTGGACTAGTGAGATCAGTCTCGTTGGTCATGAAAACACAGTCGAAGTCGCTGTACGTCAAGGTACTAGTAGTCATGCTCGGATACTTCATTGATGCGTTTACCTAGTGTTACAACCCCCACATCTTCCTGCGTGACCCAGACGGTGAAGTGAAGACATCGAATATATGCTCTGTTGTTGCTCTAGGCGCCGATGACCGATCTGTCTCTGTGTGGCAGACAAAGTCTGCACGACCGATCATCGTCGCAAAGGAGGCCTTCGACCGACAAATCATGGATCTGAGCTGGTATAATTACTCTTTCACTATCAGACGTAATATTCACTTAAATCATAAACTCTATTAAAGGTCGTGGGACGGTCTCACGTTGTACGCAGTATCCTCGGACGGCACGCTGGGCGTCTTCAACTTTGACCCTGAAGAGCTCGAAGGCATCGCGCCCTTCTCTGCACAGAAACAGTACCTCCACAAGTTCGGTTTCGTCCCGCCGCCGCTGCCAGAAGGGTACTCACACACCGTGCCCTCGCAATTAGCCGCTGCGCCAATGCCGGCCCAGCAGACCGGGTTCGATGCACAGGCGAACGGGCACGGCGGGGAGCGCATCAACAAGCTTGTTGCGAAGCGCAAGGACAAGAAGCGCATCCAGCCGACATCAATACCTTCCGCGTCCGTGCCCGAGGCATCGTCGTCGTCATCAGCATTCCGGCCCCCACTGTCGACGTCACGCGTGTTCGACGAGCCGATGCCACCGCCCCCGAGTAGCATGCGGCTGCAGCCCCCGCCGTTCAGCGTGAGCGGCCCGTCATCGCCCCCTGGATCTTCGATGCAGATGTCGAGCAGCTTCGCGGCGCAGGACTTCTCATTTGACGTGGATATGGAGCGCGGGATGGATGTGCGGATCGAAGCGCTAGATGACTCTGCTTCAGCAGCTGGCAAGGGGAAGAGGAAGGCCAGTGCAGCAGACTTGATGGACGACGGGTTGAAGCCCAGTAGGCCGAGGACGCTGGGTGGGGATAGGCCGAGAGAGCAGGTGGTTGTGAAGGAGATCGTCGGGCGGACGACCGCTGTCGTCGGTGTGCCGAACCAGTGGCGGCCGAGTGGTGTGCTGAGTGTGCCGCCATTACTGACGTATCTGAGTGTGAAGGTTGAGGGAAGCGAGGATTTGGTCTTCGAGGCTAAGAATTCGGAAAATGCTGATAACTTCGAGGTGGTGCTTGTGAAAGGGAAGCAGACGCAGTGGTTGGATTATCTACCGAGTGCGGTGCTAGCACTGGCTGCGACGCAAGTATATTGTGCTTGTGCGACCGAGGATGGAAGTGTTAATGTATATTCTCCGCAAGGAAGACGGTGCGTGCTTTGCATTGTTAGGTGGCAGTCCACTCATTGAGGCGGTAGGTTAATGCCGACTCTTTCGCTCGGATCGCCTCCTGCCTTTTTTGATGGCACTAAATGCGCTTTGATGGCGATCACAGCGTCGGGAATGCTATATGCCTGGTAGGACCAATGTTGCGATCAGGATATGATTGATGTTGACCTCCTCGCTAGGAACGTGAAGAAACGGTCGACATTTTTCCCTCCAGTGTCAGTCCAGCCTCTACTCGAGCCTCCAGGTCGAAGTATTCTGTCAGCTTTCGTACGCCCCAACGGTGCCCCGGTGATCCAAGTATCGAACGGCGTGGCTTATTCTTACGATACATCGCTGTCCTCCTGGATTAAGCTGAGCGAGCGCTGGTGGGCCGCCGGGTCCGACGCATGGCAGGGCCGCCAGCGAGCGAACAGCCAGGTCGCCGCGCGTGGCGTCGTTTCTTGCATCGAAGGCGAGCTGCGTAACCCCCGTCCTGGGGAGGAGGGGTACGTCGAACCGGATCAGGCACGGCCGGGGTGGTGGAACATCGCGATGACACTCGGGCATCTGGAGACGAAGTTGCATGCAGCAAAGAGTGTGGAGAGTCCGCAGGAGTTCAAGCAGGTCTTGCTTGTCTATGCGAAGAAGATTGCGGATGAGGGATTCAGAGGTAAAGCGGAGGAGTTGATAAAGGAGCTGTTCGGGCCTGTTTACTGGTACGTGGGGCGTGATATGTACTTTCTGAGGTGGTTCTGATATTTTGCACTAGGCGCCCTGGGAAGGATGACTCTTGGTCCCCGACTGTCTTAGGGTTCTCAAAACGTGATCTGTTGAGAGAAGTCTTGAATGTCTTTGGTACCTCTTCTACTTGTTGGGATACCGAAGTGGAACTAATAAATCTCAATAGCACGAAGTCGAACGTTGACCAAGTTAGCCATGGATTGGCAGGATACACTCAAGAAGGCCAGCGTTGATGAATAGTCCCTCTTTGTATCCGATAGTACTTGTATGTTCGTGTCCTATGCTTGAGCTGTTGTAATATTCGTCTACAGTAACTTACGAGCTATGAACGGCCTGTGTCGGTCTCGCCAGCCACCTCCACAGTCCCGTGCGCTTTTCTATGATCCTCAGCTGCTTTCGGTACTCGCTGTTTATTTATCATCAATATGCAGAGCTACTTGGGGATACAGTACGGAATAGCCGTGCGTGGTCAGTGTTTCTTACACGAGTTCATTCTGTTCAGCATCAGAGAAATCATGTCCATCCAACGCGAGTGCCATGCAGCATCCACGAGGCTTACAGTAAGGCGCATCACTCCTCATAGTGCCCATTGCCATGATTTCGTCTTCGGCAATTGACTTGACGCATTGAAGTCTCCACAACCGCTTGTTATTCTCATACAGCCGAGGTAAACGGGCACCTGTGCAGAATACACTAAGAACTACAATGTGGTACGTCCATAATTTTTGCCTGCCCACCAACTTCAACCTCAAGCTACAAACCACTACACTACGGAGAAACACTATAGAGACAATGTCAACACAATATGAAGGACACCCATGCCACCTTACGGACAGTCTCCAGACTGGGTGTCCGTATCGGATCGCCCGATGCAGAAATGGGGCGCGGTCGTGCACGCGAGCTTCGCGAGCGTGGGAACTTTAGGCAGCCCCGACAGTAGATGTGACGTCACTGCGCGTCCTGTCAGTGACCATAATTGAATGAGAGTCGGCCAGCCAAATGTCCGTGTGACCGTGATTGTCACACGCGCATCATTTCGCGCCATAGGCCGTTCTCCTCTGCCAACCTCGGACTGAATGATCTATTCCTGCACGATAAAGAGAAACTTTGATACTTAATACAGCTGGTATAATATCTACAGTAGTATTGATGTCATATATGCAATAAAGAGAATTATTATACCGCTAAAAAGCGCAATATGGTAATCATGAATTAGTATTCTTCTTCCCCTGAGTCCTCATACCCTGGGTCTGTATTATCTGTAGAAGCTGCCATAAAATTGAAAAAGGATAGCCTTCAGAATACCTCTTGACTGTTTTGATTAGAGCATTAATCTTGTTCGCCTTCTTGGTTACTTTTGACTTGATGGGCACCAGCCTCGTCCTTAGCTATCCCTGCCTTGATCTCCATTTGCCGGTGCTTCCAGAAGGGACGTGTTCTATCAAAACGCGTCGAAAACGCGTCAATGGACACGTCTCGGCAAATGCCGACTATGGCTATCTGGTGTGTGTTGCGTGTGGTGCACTTTTCTCGCTCAGTATCACACTTTAATTAGAGTAAAAATCGGAATATATTCTTTTAGGTGTGTATGATTCCATCCTTCCAGTTAAAATTCTCGATTTGTGTCCCTCTCCTGGTTAACCTATCACCTCAGCCCTCCGAACTTGGTCTTATAGCACTTACAAGGCAGTGTATCAAAAATCGAACTGGAAGGATGGATTCTATATAACATCGAAGAATATCCAAAGATTTTTTCGCTATTTTAGAATGTCTCCTCGTCCCGAAAAGTGCACCACAAGCTGTAACCAGCATTTCGCTCATGTGGCTGAAGCGTGACGCGCGCGGCGGAGTTCGAATTTGGCAGGCGTTGCCGACTCCCAATAATTGCACGTTGGAACCTGCGACCATGACTTCAGAGAACACCGTAATTCGAGAGGTGAGACACACAGAACAATACGTTAACCGCATATCATTCCGTTCAATCTCCTCGTCTGTAGGTAGCGAAGAACGTGTGGACGTTCTCATGGTAAGTCGAACGCAGGAATAAGAGTAACATAGACTACACAGTTATCTGTGCCACCTAGCCCATTCTCTCGATTCAACCTCGTCCCATTCGGCGGGCGCTCGACAGCTATCAAGCTCGCGAGCGGCGACGTCTGGGTCCTCGCATCGACGCCGCTGAACGACGCGACGAAGAGCAAGCTCCAGGAGCTGGGGCCGGTCAAGTGCGCGTCCATGGATCTCTCCTGCATATAGCAAACTATTGCTTAGTCGAGATGGAATGTCAGGTATATCGTCGGCGCGGATGCGGTGCATACGCTCTACCTCGGTGGGTACGGATTATAGTGCGGATGTGCACTGCTGACTGAGGCCCACGGGGTAGGCGAGTTCAAGAGAGCATATCCCAACGCCAAGCTTGTTGCTGTGCAAGAAGCTATCAAGAAGAAGCAGAACGAAGGGCTAATGTTCGACGGCGGTACAGTGGCCTCCGATCCGCTAGCTCCTTCTGTTCGCTCAACCCCCCCCCCCCTTTTCTAGCATGGGGCGCCGACCCGGCTGGAACCGAGTACGGCTTCGAAAGCGACGTAAGCCCTCTTACCACTTTCCTTTCCTGCCTACCCGGCACCTATCAACCAAACACAGATCCAACACTGGTGAGCGAGATTCTGACGGACAACGGCCCTCAGTACAACTGAACGCTGGGATATCCCAGCTACTTCTCGGGGTTCAAGAACAAAGACGTAGCATTCTTCCACCCTGCATCTAAGACCCTCATCGAAGCCGACCTCCTATTCAACCTGCCGTGTAACGAGCAGGTGCTTCTTCCCTTCGCCTCTAGCTGTGTATCACTGACCATACCTTCCTTGCAGTACTCTAAGACGAGCTCCTCGGGCAAGGTGCCCTTCTTCGGCACGCTGAACCCGTACATGTACATGCACAAACGCTTTGCATGGATGATGGGCGCGGACAAGGAGTGGGTGCTGCCCGCCTTCCACATGCGTTCATTCCTTCGCAACTAACGTGACTCCCAGGGCGATGAAGCGAGACGTGAAGACCGTCGCGGGCTGGGATTTTGAGAGGATCATTCCGTGCCATGGGGTGAGTCTGCTTCGTTGCTTGTAGTTCACGTGCTTGGAGGGGTGGAATGTTAATGCTGGACTGGGATGGGCGGGGTGTAGGACGTCATTGAGGAAAACGGGAATAAAGCGTGGAGGGAGGCGTATAAGTGGTACATCGACTGAGGATCGACTGGTGGGCACAGTTGAAGTAGGGGTGAAGATAAAGATGGAAGATGGGTGGGGATGGGGGTGTAGGTTGTCTGTATGGGTTGATAGTGCATCCGCGTGTCGGGTCAATGATGTACTGTATCGTTACTGTGTGTGTGTACTATAGCTTCCGTATCGCAATTTGCGCAGCTCGCAATTTTTGCATAGTTTGAAAGACCTCTCTCCATTGCTTCGGCGTCCAGCTCTCTCCTCTTCTATGCACATCTAGCTCAGGGAATAAGCTCTCGAGAGCTCGTGCCACCTGAGAAGTATTGATGACCTCTGCTGGACACTCCAGAAGCTTTATGGTTTTCAGTCTGTGCTTCGATGCTTCTAGCAGATCCCAAGGGACTATCCGAGTACAAATCGGAAGCTGGAGGTGGATCAAGTTCGGGCAGTTCCGCACGAACGCTGCAAGCCATCGCAATGTCGGAACCCTCTTATGCTGGGAAGAGGTCCTGTAATATAGCGAAAACGAAGTGAGCTTCCGCCAGTGGTGAGTCAGCTCGTCCAACTCCTGATCATCCAGTCCCGTTATTATATCCGCCAATGTGAAATCGACCTCTTCGAGGCCCCGGGTGTCTGAGAATCCGGAGCACTCCCCGGTGCTCCAGGAATGGGCAGGGTATGCAGCGAGTTCGAGCTTGCGGAGGTGTGGGAATCGCGAAGGTATCACACTGAAGAGTTGTCGGTGTTTCTCAACTTGGGAGACTTGGAAGTAGAGTGCCAGGGACGAGAGTTCAGATGCTGGAAGCGCATACATCATGATGATGTTCATACTTGTCTCTAGATTGCCGACTAGGCGAAAACTCTTCAGCTTGGCACAGGCCTTTGGGCAATTCAAGGCTGCCGCTGGGATCGAGCGAAAGTTGTCCACGTCAATGTCGAGGCTCGAGAGTGATTCAATGTCCGCGAGTAATTGCCAGATCCTCAGAGCCACTGGCTCGTTCGCAGCCATGAGGCGCGGCGGTGGAAGAAAAGTGCATTGAGTTAGTTTTAGTGATCGCAGACGTTGCATCCTTCTCATGGGAGTAAGCAGTTTGGGATGCATAGGCCCACCCCCGATCGCGCAATACTCGAGGGAGAGTGCGTGAATGGCAAGAGCATCCACGAATGTCGCCAAACGGTCGTCCTGTGCGGCGTGCGCAGTGGACAAACCTTTGATAGTAACACGAAGTAGTGTCGGAGTGATAAAGAGGACGGGTTGCAGTGCTGGATCGTCCCCACATTCACAAGCCAATATGCGCAAGTTTGGGAGGAGGGGAGCTGACCCGCGGTGCCGCGATAACTGGTGGAAAACAGTGGGATGGATACGATGGCCGGATGCAACTTTGTTCTCTCGGACATGCTCAGCGTATCGTTGGTAGTGCCCGAGCTCTACTTCAATCATCTCTCCTGCAAGTGACTGGGTGACAATAGTGAAATTGATGTAATAGTTACAGCATAAACAGACGTACGAATATATTCCCCCGCTTTTCGAACTTTCGAAATAGACTCAACAGCTGTATATAGAATCGAGCTTCTTCCACAGCATGGCCAATGCAGGACCGAGCAAGATCTTGCACGACAGGGCAAACCAGAGAAGGTGCTGCCTTTGGCGTCGTACATCCGCATGGTTGGTGGATGCGTATTCCCCGGCTATATGATTGACAATATCCCAAAGAATGTCTGAGATGTGAAGGGCGGTTTGCACAGCGATATGCTTGAATACCTATGGATACGAGTCGTATCCATAGGTATTCAAGCATATCGCTCTGGGACGAGACTGGAAACGGCCCTCAGTACCAGAGAAACTACGGTGATACAATATTGATGCCACATCTCAACTATTCATAGGCGTTTCTGATGACGATAGGATGGTTATGTTTGTTATAAGAGGTCCTCGGAATGCCGTTTGGAGAGTCTTTATTACCGTTAAAGAAGATCCTCCAGCAAATTTTAAAGCTTCTATAATGAGCACTGTGGTTTCTATTCATAGTGGACTCCGCGGGAAAAATGGTACATACCTTGGCCCCGCGAGCTCAGTTATGCAACAACGAAGAGTCCTGCTGACAAGGTAGGAGTCCGGAATGCGTAGAGGCCATCACGTCTGTCCTCCCGGCGGCATGATCCATATTTATCGCATGACAATGCTGCTTTCTTGAGCGAAGTTTGGTGCAAATGGTTCCATCTAGTATTGAAATGGCAGGAGAGCCGCAGGCTGACAGTCAAAGAGACACGATTGCTTAGCAGCCCTTCAAGTCAATCCTGCAAGATGGGGAATCAATCACGCAAAACTTTTGAGCAAGGCAATCCCGCCGGTATCTTGGTGAGGTGGTTGTATCTAGTGTGACTTGGACAGTCGGCGAACGAGAGGCAGTCGGCAAACGAGAGGCAGTCGGCAAACGAGAGGCAGTCGGTGGCCTGCGAACTGATACGAGTGAGCGGTATGACTTGGAATGACCCATGTCAGGAGGCATAGTACCTAGGGCAGACAGAAAAATCTAGAGCCAAATGCTGTACGAGCTCACCAGCCTGAGCGACCTCTAGCAAGCTGGTTCTTTCGACCTACTACTGCACGCTATTTGCATCAGGGCAATACTGTGCAGCGCTATGCGGAGGATTATGCAGCGAGTCAAGAAGAGGGGCGAAATTTCGTCACAGCATGGAAAGTCCCGCTACCACCGGAAAAATGGGAGAACTAGCACGACAAAAGGAGCGTATGGAGGTAAGAGAAGAAAGAGCCTCCTGGATACCATTTTGAATGGTGTGATTGCGGTGGTTAGAGGGTGTCAAAAATTTCTGTGCTCCGCAAGAACGGGGTCTGGGTGCTATCACTTAGCGCCGCTGGTGATTCGAGAGATTTCTGAGTGCCTGCCCACCCTACCGGAACCGCCAACTGTCATGTCTAGCAACAGAGAATGATGAGCTGGGAATGCATGGGTGTCATGGCAGTCAACGCTATAGGACGATGGGACTAGTCCATCCAGAGAGATGGAGTTGAGCGCAAGAGCCGTTTCCATGAAGTCGCCAGGATAGTCACACAGGGCAGCCAGAAAGCACCAGAAGAAAGGTCTAACCCTCAATGTGCGTTCGATACAGAAAAGACGCGTCGAAAAGGCTCTGGTCAAGGGCCGTCCCGCGCCACATCGTTTCGGTTCAACTGCTTCGGCAGAGACCATACCGGTGGGTATCTATCCCGTCAAACGTCGTGCGGAAGCAACGTTCATTCAAGCAACACTATTCGGTCATAAAGGACGCTGTTTCTCGTGACCTTGGACGGGACTTCATCGCGAGCAATTGAACGGCTGCGGGAAACGATCCAAAGAGAGGGTCACCAAGCGCAGAAAATTCGCGAGAAAAAGCCTGTGCATCATTAAACTCACCCAGTGCTAAACCCACGAATACAGCGTGATTAATCCGTAAAAGGAAAAGGGACAATCACGGACCTTACTCCGCGCCTTGACTATCGAGAGCTGTAATACTTGACCGCAACTGGATGCAATCCTCGAAAAGGGAAGCTGAGCTCTGATGAGCATCTGCCTTTCGCAGCTTTTGGTAACAGCAGCAGGATTATTACTTGAGTACCTGGTAAGGTCCAGCAGTCCCGGTACTGAGCATGGACCGACGTTCAACCTACGTGGGCTCCCCTGGAGTAGTACCTGGCGCAGCGTCTGTAGAATATAGTCTGCGCATATTCTGCATGTCCGCTGTTGAGAAACATGGCTGGCCAGTAATCGCAAAATACTTATAGGCATTTCAGAAAGTATCTCGCAGCTTCAAGGTAGTAGTGTCGATTCTGTCGAACAAGGTCAGCCTGGTAATCAGGATGAACGCCGGGAGATTCCGGGATGCTGTTACCGACCAATCACATCCTTGGCCTCACTAGGGGTGCTCAAAATTGATCGTTCGCGTTGTGCAGCAATCCCAGGATGGCCGGTACTTTACATTTAGCCAAACACGAACGAACGACCGGAATTATTCAAATGCACGCTGATCGTTCGCGTTCGGTCGCGCGAAGTATGGGATCGGAGTTCAAATAGGCCATTAGCTCGAGATACGATACGAAGTCGCACGGTCAGCGGAGTTTTAAGTGCGACAGGAATCCACGAAGGGAAGGCGTATGTCAGCACACTTACACCAGCTGCTCGCAATGAGTATCAAACGTGTGACTGTAAGTCGAATCACCAGCTGGGGCAAAGTATATTAGTGGCGGGTAGCTATATGTACTGGTAGATTGGTCCTGTGTGGAGGCCGCGCACCAGCCACAGGTGGAGTGGCACCCATGTGGGCGCTTCATCTGGGCCACAGAAGTCGTGCGCTTCTCGCGTCAGGCTCTTGCGACTTTGGCGGTGTAGTTCGTTGAGTTCGTCCTCTACGAGCGACGGATATGGCGGCAAGTCCACTTTCGGATTGCTGCACAACGATCGACCGCGAACGATCAATTTTTGAGCACCTCTACTGCCACGCTGCGATTACAATTGTTTGATTTGGCGGCCACATACCCATCTGCAGCCGATGCAACAAAAATGCGCGGGGGGCGTAGTGAACATGTTCAACCGTACTAGTATGTCTTATAACCTGTTCTCTACAAAGATAGGGATATACTTCCCCATAGTCCAAGTGTTAGGTGGTGATCGGGACAAGGCGGGCCGCAGCGCGTCGCCTTCGAATTCAAGTCTACGGGCTTTCATTCCTTCAGTTCCACCCACAGCTGGAGTGTCCGGTCTGCCCGTTTGTGTCTCGACTTATCTTTTGGGGCCGATACTGATGAGGTACTTCAAGTTAGTACTGGTAGTGACCGCTCCATCATACGCTAGTCAAATCATAACGGGAAGCCCTTGGGGTAATAAGGTATGCTGCATGTGAGGTCTTGCTCATCTCCGCCTGTAACCATAGGGCTTGATTTTTAAAAGGTAGATACTTCATTCGGTGACAAGTACGCACCTAATCCCCCTAGCACTTGGGGGAGGGATTTTCCCCTTATCAGAGCTACATGAGGACCTCTGTCGGACCGTACGAGCATTTCCAAACAATTGTTTGTCCTGGTTCAAAGTGCAGCACCGACGAGGACTATGTCAAGATGATATGCATGTCTCCAAAATAAATCGATGCGGTCTCTGGACGATCCATTCTTTCCCACCTAGGAACCCCTCCTTGCTTTTCTCAGTGCCTTGGAGTAGGCGTGAACAACCCCTTACCCTGAAATTTGGGACGTGCGGATGCCATACCGCATGCTAAACATAAATCAGACGCTAACTTTGCGCCACAACATGGGAAGCTCTTGTCAGTTGTCAGGCCCTCGCGGCCAGGTTACTATCTCGCCGTCTTAGGAGCATGTGCAGACCCACTACGAAGCCAAAAAAGGTGTTCGTTATATTTTATGCGTCGTATTATTGCAGAGAGGCGACTCCTGGGTCTTTATTGGGGATACGGATAGAGGCGAGGAGATCCCGGAATGGTGATTCATCCCAGAACATCACGCATGTCCGTTATCTAATAGTCAAGTTCCAGGTTCATTGCGTAATCAACCCGACATTCTGAGTATGTCTTGAACCCCTTGATACGTCCAATTGGCAAACGGTCCAAGGGATATTCTTCCATTCTCCGCAGAACTAGTTGAACACACATTCTAGGAAAAATGTGCAGGAACCTTGTCATCCCTGAGGCAGCTGGCCGTCAGAATGTCATGCCAAGTGGCAGCGACAGGTCGGGAAAACCGTAGAAGAGGGTCGCGACCTCTCTCCGAGTAGGCATCCCAGCGTTCAAACACTCCCCAAAGTTCACCTCTGCACACTCAAACACACGTGCCTGTTAACAACGGCGACATCTTGTTGATCCCTGCTCCCAATTCTTCAGAGCAGCCTCGCATAACGGGGAAATGGAGTCAGATCTTCCATGAACGCTCCGCCGAATACTGCTCCATGATAGCCAAGGACAGATCCCAATGCAAGGGATTGGACTGCAAATTGGGCTACGTGCTGAAACTCTTTCCATCAGGCGGTGCCGAAGCACTCTTCTGTATCGTAGCCGAATGGTACAAGAACTTGAAGGACCATTTGGAGAAGGTTGCCAAGAAGAACGAGGAAGTTAAGTGGAACTTCGCAATAATAGCAGCTTATCTAAGACTGAGAATCCACGTTTCTCGCAGGCCTGTATGATTTCAGAGTCATCGACGCGTCCCAATACCGCCACTGAAGATTGCCTCAGGCGAAGTTCGCTTCGTTGTGTATCACGAAAAGGAGCGGAAACCGTACCAGGTAAACCACCTAACCTTTGCTTCATGCCAACGCGCTGACCTACTTCGTCGTCTGATAGCACAGATTCCTAGAGACTGCCCTCCTGTGCCAAGTAGGCGGTCTGGCGAACAAGGTCGCTGGCTGGGCCGGACGTGGCAACGTGGGCAATGTCGTCTTCGACAGTCTGAAGGGCATGGTTGGGGATTGCCTGCATACTTCCTCGAGCGGTCGCCACCCCTGTGACAGATTCTCTATCAGAGTCCCCTCTTCACATACCTCATGTACCCAGTTTATCTGAGACGGTTCAACCCCTTTGCTGCATCTTTATGAGTTACATATCCCAGGCTAGATATAAGTCTCACAAATGCTAGAGGAAATACTTCGACAAATAGCTCAGTTCCTTGCCGCGATGTCTACATAGCTACCTCGGAAACGCAGGATGAGAGAAAGCTCACAATGTGAGCCTGAATTCGGACAGTCCGCCCACGCTGAAGTAGCTACCCTTCAACTTTTCATCCATACGGTACTTAACAGCAGGCGCGCCGTCCAACGGCCGTCACTGAAAATCCAGAGCCGGTTAGACTAAATGTCGAATCTATGTACATGTGAGATAGGTCAAAACACCATCCCCATCATAATACTTAGTAGACATTTCTCGTGATCTCCTAAGCTCACCAATAGCTGCGAACACCTCTCTCCACATCGTGCTCCTCCACGACTCCCGTTCAATGGTGTTGAGGTCCAAGTTGGGGAACAACACATCCAACATCCTTGCCACCTCCCGCACATCGAACCCCATCTGCCCATGGCCCTCAGGCCATTCGAGCAGGTCAAGCGTCCGCATCTGAATCCCCCGCTGGGGCAAAAATTGCCACGTGTCCTCGGGCGGGATGAGCATACGCACCGGAAGCGCGAGGGAAGTGAGGGACGGGCATCGGTACACAAATGGAATCAAACACCAGAGGGTCGGGGATACGCCACCGTCGGCCATGGCATACCGGCACGAGAAGGTACGGAGGAGCGGAAGGGAGTCAGCAAGCTGGACGATGTGTGCGTCCGTCATCGCGATCATGGCATTCTCGAGGTGTATATCTACCTCCTCCATGGTGGAATCAGGCGTGAGGAAGTGCGCGAAGACGTCCTGGAAGGAAAGGGCTTCCGGTGGCTGCCACCGCGCCGGAGCCGACGCGTGAATTCGGAGGTGACGCAGGCGCGCGGAGTAGAGGGGCGCTTTGGAAAACAGAGCGCGTAGGTCGCAACAGGTGCTGCTGTGTGGACTCGCGAAACTCAGCGAGAGGGAGGTCAAGAGACCAGTTGAGATCGTGTCGAGGAGGGGGAGGATATACGCTAGGGTACCCGTCAGCCGGAGAGAACGGAGCTGGAGGAAGTGATAATACGATGGTGGGTAGAGAGGTTGCAGGCCGTCGACATCGATGTCTAGCTCCGCCAGGTGCTGCATTAGCGAGAAGTCATAGTACATCTGCGGCGTTGTGAGCACCACGGGGCCCTCGGGACTGAAGGCATTTCCCGGCCCTTTGAATGGGGCACGCCCCTTCAACGTGACAGATTGCAGGAACTTCAAGTCAGAGAGTCGTGCGAGATGGTTATGCCTGAGCGTTCCTGTGAAGACCAAGTGCCGGAGCATCGGGACCGTGTCCGCGAGCGCATTGACGAAAGCCTCCAGGGGTCGTTCATCTCTCTCATAGCCTGGCTTACTATGTGCGAGTTGTATTTCGACACGCATCAGCGTAGGGGTGATCAAGAACATCACTTCCGCGCAAGACGGATCCGCTTCATCCCACTGTAAGACACGCAATCCCGGGAGTAGCGGCGCCGATCGCGCTACGACGAGTCGGTGGACGACCGATGGGTGGATATACGCATCGCGCCTGTATTCGAGCTCGCGCACGCGCGCTGCGTAGCGGGAGAACCGTGCTAGCTCCCCAGGGGACACGCCACCCGCGAGGATCTGCAGATGTCATCATCGTTCACGGAAGCATGAGAAACAGAAGCACCTCTGAATGAGATTAGACTATGTATGCTGCACTCACATAGACGTCTCCAGTCCACTGAAACCCACTCAACAGCCTAAGAAGCGGGTTCAGTGAGTCGAGCCGAGCCCAGAGCTCGTCGAGCGCTGGGTCGAGGAAGGCCTTGCAGGTGAGGGCGATACAAATTAGGTCGTGCCGTTCGCGCCGAGTGTCAATTGTATCCGTCCACCGCTTTTGGACTTGAAGGTAGCCAAGGACCTGATTCAGGATATCGTGGATGACCAGTGCACGGTGCATGCGGTAGATGGGCAACCATAGGCATGAAAAAATGAGTCCATTGAGACGCCGGGGAGGTCGGCACGGAGAATTGCAGCCCTGATCCGTCGTGGTGGACGTGTCAAACTAGGGCGGCTTATGTGGAGGACCGGAGGTACGGTGCTACTGCCCTCACTAGTTGAAGATAATTATAAGCGTTGACGGGCCTGAAACATCAGTATCCGGTGATCTATCTATCTGAATTGTCCCGGCCACCCGGTAAGCAGATTATAGCAGGGACAGCAGAGCTCACTTGAGAGTATGCAAGGGTTAAACACAGGAATCTTCATGGCGACTGCCACAGCTGGAAGTGCGGGCTTCTTTCAATCTGGCTTGAACGCATATATCAGATCGGCGTTCCGGAGTTGGATTGTATTCTTTTGTATAAGAGTCCTTTTTATCATGAGATTCTGCGTAAGGAGATGGTCGACCCATTCCAATCGCTACTTTACCTTGCGATTACGCAGACGACAGCAACTTGTAGCAAAGGACCAAGTTCACGGACTTGTAGTTTGAAGTTGGGGATTCAGTCATGCAACAGGTGCATTTGTATTTGTTTGTGGCCATAGCGGTGGCGTAGGTAAGCCGGTCCTCCAGAAAGCCGGTCGCCGGACATATCTCTGCGGAGTCCATATCATGGTCAGACTCATATGTATCTCGCGAATCGACGCCAGCTTCCAAGTTGGCTCTCCTTCTTGAGCCTGTAGGCTGCCGAATGCGATATACCGCGGGGAACTCTAAGTCTAAAGATCTCAAAATGAGCCCTAAGCGCATCAGACTAAGTACATACCGATCCGATGGGGGCGCCTGCGACGAAGCAGCCTGACGAAAGAGTATATGGTCATATGTTGACTCCGGATCGGCGTGAAGCAAACATGATTCTCACTTCGCCATTATCAATGATTATCTATAAATACACCCTCTCACTGCCCCCCCTCCCTTAACCTTCTCAATCGCGATGTCGCTGCCAGTCGCCGAGCTCGTGCTCTTCACCTCTTCCGAGGCGTACCAGAACGACCAGGGCGTCCTCGGAGGGCTCATCGACATCCTCAACAAAACCGAGGGGAAGATCGCGTAGGCTACTACTGCTCTACAGCGCTCTCTAGTCCACTGATTGCGTGGATTCCACAGGACCTACCATGGCCCCGAAGTAGAGGACCCGACCAAAGGCTACCTCTTTGTCCGTACGTCCCCTTCATCCCTATTCTATGGTCGATCCTCATATGCCACCCCAGTCTGGCAAACCCTCGAGCACCACAAAGCCCTCATGTCCGGGCCCACCTACCCGGCGCTCGTCGAGACGCTCAAGCCTGCAGTCGGTGGGCCCTTCGAGATGCTGCACATCAACTTCACCAAGGACCCCACCCCTGCCCTCGAAGCACCCGTCACCGAGGTCGCCTTGGTCACCCTCAAGCCGGGGAAGACCAAGGAGGAAGTGGGTCCGCTGCTCCACAAGCTGACTGGCCTCCCGACCCCCGGGATCGTCCTGTCGACATGGGGGCCGACGGTCGAGAAGGAGGAAACTCTGATCATCGCCGCGGGATGGGAGTCGGTGGAGGTGCGTCTTTTTCCGCCTCCAATGGCCCCCGGCGGGTGTAGTGACTGTTGCGATCGGTATCTCAGGCTCACAAGCAGGCGTCGAAGGGCGTATCAGGGGAGGTTGCGCAGCTGATAGCGTCCATTCGTGAGCTCGTGGATATCAAGATCACCCACGGGAAGCTGAAGAAATACGATTGATTCTGCAACTTCGGAGACGGAAACATACAAATGCAAGCAGTATTTGACTACCTGTACAATAGTCCACGCCAATGGTCTAAATTAGGTCGCAACTCATCCACCACTGACGGTG
>NW_006920419.1:747340-751343 GCF_000344685.1 Gloeophyllum trabeum ATCC 11539 | reverse complement strand
CTGCTCCTCTCCTATGCATCCCAAAGAAAGATGGTCGTTTGAGGACAGTGGTGGATTGCAGACAGCGTAACGACAACACGCTGCACGACGTAACACCATTCCCAGACCAAGATCAGATTCGTATGGACGTTGCGAAGGCAAAATTCCGCTCGAAAATTGACATGTTGGACGCTTACGAACAAATCCGAGTCGAGCCAAAGGACGTATGGAAAACGGCATTCGCCACTATCTACGGTACTTTTCTCAGCTACGTCATGCAGCAAGGCGATACAAACGCGCCGGCTACATTTCAACGACTTATGACATTCATATTCCGTGAATTCATTGGAGTGTTTGTACATGTCTATCTGGATGATATCTTCGTATTTTCGGATTCTATTGAGGATCATGAAAAACACTTAGGGATGGTATTCGATCGTCTCAGGCAGTATCAATTGTATTTGAGTAAAACCAAGTGCAACCTCTATTTGAAGCGAATGGACTGCCTAGGTCATGTAATTGATGATCGTGGACTTCATGTGGACTCAGACAAGATGGCGCGCATTCGTGAATGGAGAACGCCTCGTAACTTCAATGAAGTACAGCGGTTCCTAGGCCTTGTGCAGTACCTCGCACACTTTATGCCTGATGTGACAGCCTATACTGGGCCGCTTGCAAGCATGTGTCGAGATAACCGCTCATTTTCTTGGCAACCAATGCATGATAAATGTTTCGAATCGATCAAAGCAATGGCTTGCAAGGCCCCGATCCTTAAACCTATCGACGTTAAAGTCAAAGAGCCTATATGGGTTATCTGTGATGCATCGGTATCAGGCGTTGGAGCTGTATACGGTCAGGGACCGGATTGGCGGACGTGTCGCCCTGCTGGATTTATGTCAAAGAAGTTCACTTCGGCTCAACAGGCATATCGGACATTCGAACATGAGACCATTGCTATATTGGAAGCTCTATTGAAATGGGAAGACAAATTGATTGGTCGCCCTATAACCATAGTGACTGATCACAAAGCCCTTGAATTCTTCAAGTCTCAGAAGCGACTATCTCATCGACAGACTAGATGGATGGAGTACTTAAGTCGATTCGACTACACTATCCATTATGTTAAGGGCAAATCAAACAAAGTGGCTGACTGCTTTTCGCGTTACTACGAAAGCGATAATGTCGATGATTTGCAGCCTGAGGATGAATATGTTGCTGCCGACAGGCGTCTTGACCCGAATGGAGAAGATTTGCCTCCCATTCGGCTTGAAGAACTTAGAGCTGCCACTGTTGGTCCTGAGTTAACAGGAGCCCCATTGCCGAGACGATCACAGCGTCTTAGGGACTTAGTGACTCAGGAATCTCGACGCAAGGAGGCTGCGGAGATGGCTCAATCTGTAGTCACTAAGGTCAAGCCGCCAAAGGAATCTAAGGTACCTTCTGATGATGCACGCGCCAATGACGACGATGACGACCCTACTATCGCCAACTCAATAGCGAGTCGTAAATCACCTCACGAGGTGATCGAAGGTGATCGTCACATAATGACAGCTATTTCACAAGGATACGCTGAGGATGAATTTTTCTCGAAATTGAATAAGGATACTGCCCAAAAGGCATTCATATTCAAGAACGGGTACATATGGTGCAAACTGCCCGACTCTACGTTCTCGCTATGTATCCCTCACGTCAAATTTGAGAAGCGTCGTATCAATGAAATCGTGCTAGACCAATGTCATAGGACAATCGGACACTTAGGCGCTGCTCGAGCATTCGCATACGTACGTCGTTGGTACTGGTGGCCCAAGATGGGAGACCAAGTGGAACGATACTGTGCATCGTGTGGTACTTGTCAGACCACGAAGGACTCACCTAAGCGACCCATGGGACTACTACATTCTATGCCGATACCTACTCGCCCATGGGGATCAATCGGTATGGACTTCGTTGGACCTTTCCCGCCGGTTGAAGGATATGATTACCTATGGGTCGTGATATGCCGACTAACATCTATGATACATCTGATTCCTACGAGGACCACTGCCAAAGCATCGGACGTAGCTTGGCTATATTATGACCATATAGTTCGGCTTCACGGGATGCCTGATACTATCGTATCAGATCGCGACTCTAAATTCACGGCGAAGTTCTGGCGGGAATTGCATAAGCTCCTAGGCACTGGGTTATTAATGTCTACGGCATTCCACCCTCAAACCGACGGAGCTTCCGAACGATCTATACAAACGGTGTCCCAGATCTTACGCGCGTTAGTTAATGCGAGCCAAACTGACTGGGTTCAGAAAATCCCCATGGTTGAATTCGCAATCAATTCTAGTATCAGCAAGAGCACGGGATACACCCCATTTGAATTGAACTATGGAACTATGCCGCGTATTGCCACCACATTGGACCCTGATCCTGTCATGCCAGGCGTTCGACAATTCGCCGAACGCGCACTGTTGAACTTAGCGCATGCGCACGATGCGATCATTGAGAGTCGTGTTATTCAATCTCATTACGCCAATCAACGACATCGACCTGATGAGGCAATTACCCCAGGCGATCTAGTGTACTTGTCCACGGAGAATCTTAATTTACCTAAGGGTCGGGCTCGGAAGTTGATGCCCCGATTCATTGGTCCTTATGAAGTTGAGGAGAGCGACCCCGCTAAGTCTACCTACAAACTTAAATTACCGCCCGAACTGGCGAAGAGACGTATTCACCCTACGTTTCATGTGAGCAGACTTAGACGACATGAAGGGAACGACGATAATCTATTCCCCCATCGTGAATCCTACACTGCATATGACTTCGGAGAGCCGAAAGATGTTGAATGGCTCGTCGAGGAAATTATGGCTCATCGATGGAATAAAAACACGTTACAGCTACTTGTACGATGGCAAATAGGAGAGGCTACATGGGAGCCATTATCCTCTTGCAATGAACTCAAGGCGCTAGATCATTATTTGGAGCTGCAGGGCGTCAAACGGCCCGAGGAGTTACCCCGGAAAGGCGCCGGCGAAAGGCGCTCACGCCGCTGACTAATGAGCGCCTACTCGCCAGCGCTACTCGGCAACTCCCGCCAGCGCACGAACAATAGCGTGGCGGGATACGAAGCGGAGTTCAAAGTCACTTGAACTCGAACGCCGACCTTCTGCTCGCTACGCAACATCTTGCTGTCATGTATCGCCGTAACCCTATGCCCGCCGCTATTGTCAACCGAGGTGCCAACCTCCCGACTACCTTGGAGGCTTGCCATCAGCGCATCGCTCAGCTCGAGGAGACCAATTATATTCAGTTCGTCACGCTTGAAAACACGCGCGGCGACCTCGAAGAGGCTCGTCACTCGATCCACCTATGCCGGCGCCGCTATCAGTACAATACCCAGCACCAACATATTCAGTGCTGCGAGGGGGGACACGAATCGAATAGCGGCCCCCGCAGGAACTCAGGAGGGAAGAGGTTTCGCGAGCCCGACGGGGGATTCAACGAGCCCGAGCATCCGCCCAAACGTACGTCCTCATCCCTTCGACCTTCGGACGCCAGGGACGACCGCGACAGGCGGCCAGTCTCCAACCCGCCGGAGGATCGACGGCTTTGGACACCGGGACGACAGGAGTCTCCTGCGCCCGAGCAACGCTCCGCGACGGCCGCGTCATTGTCTGACGCGGGCTGGGGTAGAGCCTCGGGCTTGCGTCATGGTCTGCAGGCCGAGACTGGCCTGAGCAGTCCAAAGGGGGAGGGACAGGGACGAACGAGACGAGGGTTACTTGGGGATCGAGCGGCGAGCATGTAGCCCCGCCTACTCCGAGCACCGCGACCACCGAGGGCGCGAAGACCGTGCCCACTGCGCCGCCGGCCTCGACCGCTGACCAGCCAGCAATAGCGGCGGCGGCGAGTGACCAGGCCGTCGCGATCACGCCGAGCTCGTTCTACGAGGCCCCTACCACTGCCGCCTTCGTCGAGCTCGTCAAGAAACGGCCGGAGATGGCGCCCCAAGGGTTCCAGAAGGGCCAGACCGACA